>NW_027305567.1:0-264000 GCF_039555335.1 Amphiura filiformis | reverse complement strand
TAAATTCACTTTTGTGTAACAAGTATGATTTTGAATGTCCAATTTATTATCCATTCCAAAAGTGAGCACCCCCCCTTCCGAGGCTATATGATTAGGATTTGGACTAAGGTTAGGAAGTTGATATAGGATTAGGGTTTGCCTGTTAAGGGTATGTTAGGGGTGAAGGTTGGGATTAGGGTTAGGTTAGGGTTAGGATTAGGATTAGGGTTGGGATTAGGGTTAGGTTTAGAATTGGCGGTTAGTGTTATGGCCCATGTTTAGGGTTATAGAATTTACTGTATGTAGGAGGGGGTCTGCAATTACCTTGGATAAAATACAGTTGTTTGTGTGGTGTGTGTACATCTGTAAGAGGTACATGTATGGCTATGTGAATATAGGCCTGTGATTCATATGAAGAATGTGCATGGTCTTTTTATAGTACAAGGACAAATTGGCCAATGCCAGAGGCTATATGCATACCAATGTGTGTACATCTACAAATGAGAAATTTTTGGTGGTTTGCTTTTCATTGCAAATTGCAGTCATTTTAAATTATCGCAGTTTTTTAATTGCAACTTCCTACACACAAAAATGGCGTTTAATTTACTACGGCAACATTGCTGGCGTCTGGTAAAGCCAATGAAATTGTGCCTATTTAGAGGATATCTCATCATTTGTATAATGTAACACATCATCACTATATTTGTCCATGTTATCAAGATATGGCTATATGCAGCTAATGAATTTCCAGGCCCCCTATATTGGCCAGGGTAACAGGGGATGGGTGGCTGGACTTATACTCAGGCTAAATTTCAAAAATGTTAAAACTCGTGCCAAGTCCCGGACGACGGGAAACAAGACATGGCCGGGCCCTACAGGGACAAATTTTTGTGTCAATGCCCGTCTATTTATAATAAACTGTCTTACGGCTAGTTTATTCCGGTACTGATCTACACTGCAGAGCAGGGGTTAGAGTGGGTCAGGGACTCAGGGTTTCAATTCCTGACAAGTGCATTGTCAACAGTCTTCATTTTCACGTGCATCAAATCTATAAGCTTAACTACTGAACATACGGGCCTATGTATCCCCCCCCCCCAATCATAATTACTCACATCACTAGTATCACAGGGTCAGGGCTTCAATTGACAAGTGCATTATCAACAGCCTTGCATTTTCACGTGCATGAAATCTATAAGCTTAAATACTGAATATACAGGCCTATGTACCCTCAGCAACACACACGAATCATAATTACTCACATCACTAGTATCCAGGGTCAGGGTTTCTATTGACAAGTGCATTATCAACAGCATTGCATTTCACGTGCATGAAATCTATAAGCTTCACAGGAACATACAGGTCTATACCCCCCCCCACACACACACAATCATAATTACTCACATCACTAGTATCACAGACATTCAAATTCCATCATGAAATCTATTCGGCTTTCACAGTACACTGATTTTCAAGTTCAAACGCTAGCTCTTCAAAGGTGCTGAATTCGACCATCGTGCAAATCGCCAGATATAGTATGAGGAACTTAACATAAGGGCGCACATCACTGAAAATGATGCCAGTTTTTCTCTATAAAAATGCTAATTAAAATCATTTAAACAATTTTTGATATCTGCCATCTGTGATACAATTGTAGGATTTTGTATTACTAATCATTACCAATCCAAATTTAGCCAAAATTATGCAAATTTCTGCTCATTTTAATGCTATCTATGTTTTTTTCTTAGAATAAAAATTAATTAAGATTTGTTCCAAGTCTACCATGTTACAATACTGATAATTCAATAAAAAAAACTTTTTAGACTGCAACAAGTCTGTCCTAAAACATTGTATTTATTTGGATAATGAATTGGAAATTCAAAAATCATATTTGCTACACAAAAGTAAAATTATTTGAAGTTTGAAATATATAGTGGACAAAATAAAGTCCAATTTGAAAGAATTTAATGTTCTAACTATGTAATCTGGCTCCAAGGCTTGGATAGCAATTATCCATGTTTGACCAATGCATCCCTGGATAGCCCTAGTGAAATGGACATTGGATAGCTCTTATCCATAGTGCTGAGTGACCAGCATGGATAATTGCTATCCATTTGCCTCTCAGTTTACAACTGGAGGCAAAGGCTTGGATAGCAATTATCCATGCTGGTCACTCAGTGAAATGGATAAGAGCTATCCCAATGTCCATTTCATCTCTTATCCATAGCAGTTATCCATGCATTGACAAACATGGATAACTGCTATCCATTGCTGGAGCCAGATTACATACCTTAGAACATTAAATTGGATTTTCATGAAATTTGGACTTTATTTTGTCCAGCATGGATATATATTTGCTTGTCAAACTTCAAATTAATTTTTACTTTGTGTAACAAATATGATTTTGAATGGCCACTTTATAATCCATTCCAAAAGGAGCACCCCCCCCCTTCCAAGGCTATATGATTAGGATTTGGACTAAGGTTAGGAAGTTGATATAGATTAGGGTTTGCCTGTTCAAGTGGTATGTTAGGGTTAAGGTTGGGATTAGGGTTAGGTTAGGGTTAGGATTAGGATTAGGGGTTAGGATTAGAGGTTGGATTAGAATTACAGTTAGTGTTATGGCCCATGTTTAGGGTTTAGCAATTACCGTATGTAGGAGGGTCTGCAATTACCTTGGATAAAATACAGTTGTTTGTGTGGGTGTGTGTACATCTGTACAGGTACATGTATGGCTATGTGAATATAGGCCTGTGATTCATATGAAGAATGTGCATGGTCTTTTTTTTTATAGTACAAGGACAAATTGGCCAATGCCAGAGGCTATATGCATACCAATGTGTGTACATCTACAAACGAGAAATTTTTGGTGGTTTGCTTTTCATTGTAAAATTGCAGTCATTTTAAATTATCGCATTTTTTTTAATTGCAACTTCCTACGCACAAAATGGCGTTTAATTTACTCGCAACATTACTGGCGTCTGGTAAAGCCCGTGAAATTGTGCCTATTTAGAGGATATCCTCATCATTTGTATAATGTACATCATCACTATACTTGTCCATGTTATCAAAGATATGGCTATATGCAGCTGTGAATTTCAGCCCCCCCTTATGGCCAGGGTACCAGGGGATGGGTGGCTGGGGACTTATACCAGGGCTAAATTTCCAAAATAATGTTAAAACTCCCGCCAAGTCCCGGACCGACGAAGGAAACAACACATGGCCGGCCCTACAGGGACAAATTTTGTGTCAATGCCCGTCTGTTATAATAAACTGCTGCTATTTTTTCCCGGCTGATCTGCACTGCAGGCAGGGGTTGGAGTGGGTCAGGGACTCAGGGTTTCAATTGACCAAGTGCATTGTCAACAGTCTTCATTTTCACGCAGCATCAAATCTATAAACAACTACTGAACATCGGGCCTATGCACCCCCCCCACAATCATAATTACTCACATCACACTAGTATCACAGGGTCAGGGTTTCAATTGACAAGTGCATTATCAACAGCCTTGCATTTTAACGTGCATGAAATCTATAAGCTTAACTACTTAATATACAGTCCTATGTACCCCCCTCAGCACACACACACAATCATAATTACTCACATCACTAGTATCACAGGGTCAGGGTTTCTATTGACAAGTGCATTATCAACAGCATTGCATTTTCACGTGCATGAAATCTATAAGCTTCACCGGAACATACAGGTCTATAACCCCCCCACACACACACAATCATAATTACTCACATCACTAGTATCACAGACATTCAAATTCCATCATGAAATCCATTCGGCTTTCCCAGTACAGTGATTTTCAAGTTCAAACGCTAGCTCTTCAAAGGTGCTGAATTCGCCCATCGTGCAAATCGCCAGATATCGCATCAGCAAATTATTATAAGGGCGCACATCACTGAAAATGATGCCAGTTTTTCTATAAAAAAATGCTAATTAAAATCATTTAAACAATTTTTGATATCTGCCATCTGTGATATTAATTGTAGGATTTAATATTACTAATCATTACCAATCCAAATTTAGCCAAAATTATGCAAATTTCTGCTCATTTTAATGCTATCTAGAATGTATTTTTTCTTAGAATAAAAAATTAATTAAGATTTGTTCCAAGTCTACCATGTTACAATACTGATAATTCAATAAAAAAAACTTTTTAGACTGCAACAAGTCTGTCCTAAAACATTGTATTTATTTGGATAATGAATTGGAAATTCAAAATCATATTTTCTACACAAAGTAAAATTATTTGAAGTTTGAAATATATAGTGGACAAAATAAAGTCCAATTTGAAAGAATTTAATGTTCTAAAGTGTGTGGCTCAACGCATGGATAGCAGTTATCCATGTTTGACCAATGCATGCATGGATAGCCCTAGTGAAATGGACATTGGATGGCTCTTATCCATAGTGCTGAGTGACCAGCATGGATAATTGCTATCCATTTTGCCTCTCAGTTTACATGTGTTTGGCCCAAGGCTTGGATAGCAGTTATCCATGCATACAAGTGAAATGGGAAAATAATGGATAGCTCTTATCCATCCCAGTGCTGACCAGCATGGATAATTGCTATCCATTTTGCTTGTCTTGGATAGATTACATATTACAACAGAAATTATTTGACCAGCGGATCAATTTGGACTTTACTAAGTCCAGATATATTTTAAACTTGAAATTAAATTCACTTTGTGTAACAAGTATGATTTTGAATGTCCAATTTATTATCCATTCCAAAAGGAGCACCCCCCCCCCCTTTCAAGGCTATATGATTAGGATTTGGACTAAGGTTAGGAAGTTGATATAGGATTAGGGTTTGCCTGTTAAGGGTATGTTAGGGTTAAGGTTGGGATTAGGGTTAGGTTAGGGTTAGGATTAGGATTAGGGTTAGGATTAGGGTTAGGATTAGAATTACGGTTAGTGTTATGGCCCATGTTTAGGGTTATAGGGTGCCGTATGTAGGAGGGTCTGCAATTACCTTGGATAAAATACAGTTGTTTGTGTGGGTGTGTGTACATCTGTACAGGTACATGTATGGCTATGTGAATATAGGCCTGTGATTCATATGAAGAATGTGCATGGTCTTTTTTATAGTACAAGGACAAATTGGCCAATGCCAGAGGCTATATGCATACCAATGTGTGTACATCTACAAATGAGAAATTTTTGTTTGTTTGCTTTTCATTGCAAATTGCAGTCATTTTAAATTATCGCAATTTTTTTAATTGCAACTTCCTACGCACAAAATGGCGTTTAATTTACTCGCAACATTACGCGTCTGGTAAAGCCGTGAAATTGTGCCTATTTAGAGGATATCTCATCATTTGTATAATGTACATCATCACTATACTTGTCCATGTTATCAAAGATATGGCTATATGCAGCTGTGAATTTCCAGCCCCCCCCTTATGGCCAGGGTACCAGGGGGATGGGTGGCCGGGACTTAACCAGGGCTAAATTTCAAAAATGGTAAAACTCCCCGCCAAGTCCCGGACCGGCGGGAAACAACGCATGGCCGGCCCTACAGGGACAAATTTTGTGTCAATGCCCGTCTGTTATAATAAACTGCCCGGCTATTTGTTCCCGGTACTGATCTGCACTGCAGGCAGGGGTTGGAGTGGGTCAGGGACTCAGGGTTTCAATTGACAAGTGCATTATCAACAGTCTTCATTTTCACGTGCATGAAATCTATAAAGCAACTACTGAACATACGGGCCTATGCACCCCCCCACAATCATAATTACTCACATCACTAGTATCACAGGGTCAGGGTTTCAATTGACAAGTGCATTATCAACAGCCTTGCATTTTAGCGTGCATGAAATCTATAAGCTTAAATACTGAATATACAGGCCTATGTACCCCCCAGCACACACACACAATCATAATTACTCACATCACTAGTATCACAGGGTCAGGGTTTCTATTGACAAGTGCATTATCAACAGCATTGCATTTTCACGTGCATGAAATCTATAAGCTTACGGAACATACAGGTCTATCACCCCCCCCACACACACAATCATAATTACTCACATCACTAGTATCACAGACATTTCAAATTCCATCATGAAATCTATCCGGCTCTAACAGTACACTGATTTACAAGTTCAAACGCTAGCTCTTCAAAGGTGCTGAATGCGGCCATCGTGCAAATCGCCAGATATCATGATGAAATTATTATAAGGCGCACATCACTGAAAATGATGCCAGTTTTCTCTATAAAAATGCTAATTAAAATCATTTAAACAATTTTTGATATCTGCCATCTGTGATACAATTGTAGGATTTAATATTACTAATCATTACCAATCCAAATTTAGCCAAAATTATGCAAATTTCTGCTCATTTTAATGCTATCTATGTTTTTTCTTAGAATAAAAATTAATTAAAATTTGTTCCAAGTCTACCATGTTACAATACTGATAAATAAAATAAAAAAAACTTTTTAGACTGCAACAAGTCTGTCCTAAAACATTGTATTTATTTGGATAATGAATTGAAATTCAAAATCATATTTGCTACACAAAAGTAAAATTATTTGAAGTTTGAAATATATAGTGGACAAAATAAAGTCCAATTTGAAAGAATTTAATGTTCTAAGATGTAATGGCTCAAGGCTTGGATAGCAGTTATCCATGTGTGACCAATGCATGCATGGATAGCCCTAGTGAAATGGAGATTGGATAGCTCTTATCCATAGTGCTGATAGTGACCAGCATGGATAATTGCTATCCCCTTTTGCCTCTCAGTTTACATGTGTTTGGCCCAAGGCTTGGATAGCAGTTATCCATGCATACAAGTGAAATGGGAAAATCATGGATAGCTCTTATCCATCCCAGTGCTGACCAGCATGGATAATTGCTATCCATTTTGCTTGTCAGATTACATATTACAACAGAGATTATTTTCATTTTGGACTTTACTAAGTCCAGATATATTTAAACTTGAAATTAAATTCACTTTTGTGTAACAAGTATGATTTTTGAATGTCAATTTATTATCCATTCCAAAAGGAGCACCCCCCTTCCAAGGCTATATGATTAGGATTTGGACTAAGGTTAGGAATTGATATAGGATTAGGGTTTGCCTGTTAAGGGTATGTTAGGGTTAAGGTTGGGATTAGGGTTAGGTTAGGGTTAGGATTAGGATTAGGGTTAGGATTAGGGTTAGGATTAGAATTACGGTTAGTGTTATGGCCCATGTTTAGGGTTTCGGGTACCGTATGTAGGAGGTGTCTGCAATTACCTTGGATAAAATACAGTTGTTTGTGTGGGTGTGTGTACATCTGTACAGGTACATGTATGGCTATGTGAATATAGGCCTGTGATTCATATGAAGAATGTGCATGGTCTTTTTTATAGTACAAGGACAAATTGGCCAATGCCAGAGGCTATATGCATACCAATGTGTGTACATCTACAAATGAGAAATTTTTGGTGGTTTGCTTTTCATTGCAAATTGCAGTCATTTTAAATTATCGCAGTTTTTTTAATTGCAACTTCCTACGCACAAAATGGCGTTTAATTTACTCGCAACATTACGCGTCTGGTAAAGCCGTGAAATTGTGCCTATTAGAGGATATCTCATCATTTGTATAATGTACATCATCACTATACTTGTCCATGTTATCAAAGATATGGCTATATGCAGCTGTGAATTTCCAGCCCCCCCCCCTTATGGCCAGGGTACCAGGGGGATGGGTGGCTGGGACTTATACCAGGGCTAAATTTCAAAAATGTTAAAACTCGCCAAGTCCCGGACCGGACGGAAACAACACATGGCCGGCCCTACAGGGACAAATTTTGTGTCAATGCCCGTCTGTTATAATAAACTGCCTTGCTATTTGTTCCGGTACTGATCTGCACTACAGGCAGGGGTTGGAGTGGGTCAGGGACTCAGGGTTTCAATTGACAAGTGCATTATCAACAGTCTTCATTTTCACGTGCATCAAATCTATAAGCTTAACTACTGAACATGGGCCTATACCCCCCCACAATCATAATTACTCACATCACTAGTATCACAGGGTCAGGGTTTCAATTGACAAGTGCATTATCAACAGCCTTGCATTTTAACGTGCATGAAATCTATAAGCTTAAATACTGAATATACAGGCCTATGTACCCCCCCAGCACACACACAATCATAATTACTCACATCACTAGTATCACAGGGTCAGGGTTTCTATTGACAAGTGCATTATCAACAGCATTGCATTTTTAACGTGCATGAAATCTATAAGCTTACGGAACATACAGGTCTATACCCCCCACCCACACACACAATCATAATTACTCACATCACTAGTATCACAGACATTCAAATTCCATCATGAAATCTATTCGGCTTTCACAGTACAGTGATTTTCAAGTTCAAGCGCTAGCTCTTCAAAGGTGCTGAATTCGAGCTTCGTGCAAATCGCCAGATGTCGTATGATAAAATTAACATAAGGGAGAACATCACTGAAAATGATGCCAGTTTTTCTCTATAAAAATGCTAATTAAAATCATTTAAACAATTTTTGATATCTGCCATCTGTGATACAATTGTAGGATTTAATATTACTAATCATTACCAATCCAAATTTAGCCAAAATTATGCAAATTTCTGCTCATTTTAATGCTATCTATGTTTTTTTCTTAGAATAAAAATTAATTAAGATTTGTTCCAAGTCTACCATGTTACAATACTGATAATTCAATAAAAAAAAAAACTTTTTAGACTGCAACAAGTCTGTCCTAAAACATTGTATTTATTTGGATAATGAATTGGAAATTCAAAATCATATTTGCTACACAAAGTAAAATTATTTGAAGTTTGAAATATATAGTGGACAAAATAAAGTCCAATTTGAAAGAATTTAATGTTCTAAGATTATGGCTCAAGGCTTGGATAGCAGTTATCCATGTTTGACCAATGCATGCATGGATAGCCCTAGTGAAATGGACATTGGATAGCTCTTATCACATAGTGCTGGTGACCAGCATGGATAATTGCTATCCATTTTGCCATCCTCTCAGTTTACATATGTGTTTGGCCCAAGGCTTGGATAGCAGTTATCCATGCATACAAGTGAAATGGGAAAATAATGGATAGCTCTTATCCATCCCAGTGCTGACCAGCATGGATAATGACCAGCATGGATAATTGCTATCCATTTTGCTTGTCAGATTGCATATTACAACAGAGATTATTTTCATTTTGGACTTTACTAAGTCCAGATATATTTTAAACTTGAAATTAAATTCACTTTTTGTGTAACAAGTATGATTTTGAATGTCAATTTATTATCCATTCAAAAGGAGCACCCCCCCTTCCAAGGCTATATGATTAGGATTTGGACTAAGGTTAGGAAGTTGATATAGGATTAGGGTTTGCCTGTTAAGGGTATGTTAGGGTTAAGGTTGGGATTAGGGTTAGGTTAGGGTTAGGATTAGGATTAGGGTTAGGATTAGGGTTAGGATTAGAATTACGGTTAGTGTTATGGCCCATGTTTAGGGTTATAGGGTGCACGTATGTAGGAGGGTCTGCAATTACCTTGGATAAAATACAGTTGTTTGTGTGGGTGTGTGTACATCTGTACAGGTACATGTATGGCTATGTGAATATAGGCCTGTGATTCATATGAAGAATGTGCATGGTCTTTTTATAGTACAAGGACAAATTGGCCAATGCCAGAGGCTATATGCATACCAATGTGTGTACATCTACAAATGAGAAATTTTTGGTGGTTTGCTTTTCATTGCAAATTGCAGTCATTTTAAATTATCGCAGTTTTTTTAATTGCAACTTCCTACGCACAAAATGGCGTTTAATTTACTCGCAACATTAGCGTCTGGTAAAGCCGTGAAATTGTGCCTATTAGAGGATATCTCATCATTTGTATACTGTACATCATCACTATACTTGTCCATGTTATCAAAGATATGGCTATATGCAGCTGTGAATTTCAGCCCCCCTTATGGCCAGGGTACCAGGGGATGGGTGGCTGGGACTTATACCAGGGCTAAATTTCAAAAATGTTAAAACTCCCGCCAAGTCCCGGACCGACGGAAACAACACATGGCCGGCCCTACAGGGACAAATTTTGTGTCAATGCCCGTCTGTTATAATAAACTGCCCGGCTATTTGTTCCGGGTACTGATCTGCACTGCAGGCAGGGGTTGGAGTGGGTCAGGGACTCAGGGTTTCAATTGACAAGTGCATTATCAACAGTCTTCATTTTCACGTGCATGAAATCTATATAAGCTCAACTACTGAACATACGGGCCTATACCCCCCCCACAATCATAATTACTCACATCA
Source organism: Amphiura filiformis (assembly GCF_039555335.1). Lineage (NCBI taxonomy): Eukaryota > Metazoa > Echinodermata > Ophiuroidea > Amphilepidida > Amphiuridae > Amphiura > Amphiura filiformis. The sequence goes on along the minus strand of NW_027305567.1, from coordinate 253,707 downwards.
CTAGTATCACAGGGTCAGGGTTTCAATTGACAAGTGCATTATCAACAGCCTTGCATTTTAACGTGCATGAAATCTATAAGCTTAAATACTGAATATACAGGCCTATGTACCCCCCCCCTCAGCACCCACACACAATCATAATTACTCACATCACTAGTATCACAGGGTCAGGGTTTCTATTGACAAGTGCATTATCAACAGCATTGCATTTTCACGTGCATGAAATCTATAAAGCACAACATACAGGTCCGACCCCCCCCCCCATGCACACACACACAATCATAATTACTCACATCACTAGTATCACAGACATTCAAATTCCATCATGAAATCTATTCGGCTTTCACAGTACTCTGATTTTCAAGTTCAAGCGCTAGCTCTTCAAAGGTGCTGAATTAGAGCCATCGTGCAAATCGCCAGATATCGCATCAACAAATTATTATAAGGCGCACATCACTGAAAATGATGCCATTTTTCTCTATAAAATGCTAATTAAAATCATTTAAACAATTTTTGATATCTGCCATCTGTGATACAATTGTAGGATTTAATATTACTAATCATTACCAATCCAAATTTAGCCAAAATTATGCAAATTTCTGCTCATTTTAATGCTATCTATGTTTTTTTCTTAGAATAAAAATTAATTAAGATTTGTTCCAAGTCTACCATGTTACAATACTGATAATTCAATAAAAAAACTTTTTAGACTGCAACAAGTCTGTCCTAAAACATTGTATTTATTTGGATAATGAATTGGAAATTCAAAATCATATTTGCTACACAAAAGTAAAATTATTTGAAGTTTGAAATATATAGTGGACAAAATAAAGTCCAATTTGAAAGAATTTAATGTTCTAAGGTGTATATGGCTCAAGGCTTGGATAGCAGTTATCCATGTTTGACCAATGCATGCATGGATAGCCCTAGTGAAATGGACATTGGATAGCTCTTATCCATAGTGCTCAGTGACCAGCATGGATAATTGCTATCCATTTTGCCTCTCAGTTTACATGTGTTTGGCCCAAGGCTTGGATAGCAGTTATCCATGCATACAAGTGAAATGGGAAAATAATGGATAGCTCTTATCCATCCCAGTGCTGACCAGCATGGATAATTGCTATCCATTTTGCTTAATCGAGATTACATATTACAACAGAGATTATTTTCATTTTTGGACTTTACTAAGTCAGATATATTTTAAACTTGAAATTAAATTCACTTTTGTGTAACAAGTATGATTTTGAATGTCCAATTTATTATCCATTCCAAAGAGCACCCCCCTTCCAAGGCTATATGATTAGGATTTGGACTAAGGTTAGGAAGTTGATATAGGATTAGGGTTTGCCTGTTAAGGGTATGTTAGGGTTAAGGTTGGGATTAGGGTTAGGTTAGGGTTAGGATTAGGATTAGGGTTAGGATTAGGGTTAGGATTAGAATTACGGTTAGTGTTATGGCCCATGTTTAGGGTTTAGTTATTTACCGTATGTAGGAGGGTCTGCAATTACCTTGGATAAAATACAGTTGTTTGTGTGGGTGTGTGTACATCTGTACAGGTACATGTATGGCTATGTGAATATAGGCCTGTGATTCATATGAAGAATGTGCATGGTCTTTTTATAGTACAAGGACAAATTGGCCAATGCCAGAGGCTATATGCATACCAATGTGTACATCTACAAATGAGAAATTTTTGGTGGTTTGCTTTTCATTGCAAATTGCAGTCATTTTAAATTATCGCAGTTTTTTTTAATTGCAACTTCCCTACGCACAAAATGGCGTTTAATTTACCATAACATTACGCGTCTGGTAAAGCCGTGAAATTGTGCCTATTTAGAGGATATCTCATCATTTGTATAATGTACATCATCACTATACTTGTCCATGTTATCAAAGATATGGCTATATGCAGCTGTGAATTTCCAGCCCCCCTTATGGCCAGGGTACCAGGGGATGGGTGGCTGGGACTTATACCAGGGCTAAATTTCAAAAATGTTAAAACTCCCGCCAAGTCCGGACCCGACGGAAACAACACATGGCCGGCCCTACAGAGACAAATTTTGTGTCAATGCCCGTCTGTTATAATAAACTGCCCGGCTATTTGTTCGGGTACTGATCTACACTGCAGGCAGGGGGTTGGAGTGGGTCAGGGACTCAGGGTTTCAATTGACAAGTGCATTGTCAGCAGTCTTCATTTTCACGTGCATGAAATCTATGAAGCTTAACTACTGAACATACGGGCCTATGCCCCCCCCCCCCACAATCATAATTACTCACATCACTAGTATCACAGGGTCAGGGTTTCAATTGACAAGTGCATTATCAACAGCCTTGCATTTTAACGTGCATGAAATCTATAAGCTTAAATACTGAATATACAGGCCTATGTACCCCCCAGCACACACACACAATCATAATTACTCACATCACTAGTATCACAGGGTCAGGGTTTCTATTGACAAGTGCATTACCAACAGCATTGCATTTTCCCGTGCATGAAACCGCTAAGCTTACGGAACATACAGGTCTATGTCCCACCCCCCCACACACACACAATCATAATTACTCACATCACTAGTATCACAGACATTCAAATTCCATCATGAAATCTATTCGGCTTTCACAGTACAGTGATTTTCAAGTTCAAAGCGCTAGCTCTTCAAAGGTGCTGAATTCGACCATCGTGCAAATCGCCAGATATCGCATCGGCAAATTATTATAAAGGCGAATCACTGAAAATGATGCAAGTTTTTCTCTATAAAAATGCTAATTAAAATCATTTAAACAATTTTGATATCTGCCATCTGTGATACAATTGTAGGATTTAATATTACTAATCATTACCAATCCAAATTTAGCCAAAATTATGCAAATTTCTGCTCATTTTAATGCTATCTATGTTTTTTCTTAGAATAAAAATTAATTAAGATTTGTTCCAAGTCTACCATGTTACAATACTGATAATTCAATAAAAAAAACTTTTTAGACTGCAACAAGTCTGTCCTAAAACATTGTATTTATTTGGATAATGAATTGGAAATTCAAAATCATATTTGCTACACAAAGTAAAATTATTTGAAGTTTGAAATATATAGTGGACAAAATAAAGTCCAATTTGAAAGAATTTAATGTTCTAAGGTGTATGGCTCAAGGCTTGGATAGCAGTTATCCATGTTTGACCAATGCATGCATGGATAGCCCTAGTGAAATGGACATTGGATAGCTCTTATCCATAGTGCTGAGTGACCAGCATGGATAATTGCTATCCATTTTGCCTCTCAGTTTACATGTGTTTGGCCCAAGGCTTGGATAGCAGTTATCCATGCATACAAGTGAAATGGGAAAATAATGGATGCAATGGGAAAATAATAGATAACTCTTATCCATCCCAGTGCTGACCAGCATGGATAATTGCTATCCATTTTGCTTGCTATCAGATTACATATTACAACAGAGATTATTTTCATTTTGGACTTTACTAAGTCCAGATATATTTAAACTTGAAATTAAATTCACTTTTGTGTAACAAGTATGATTTTGAATGTCAATTTATTATCCATTCCAAAAGGAGCACCCCCCTTCCAAGGCTATATGATTGGGATTTGGACTAAGGTTAGGAAGTTGATATAGGATTAGGGTTTGCCTGTTAAGGGTATGTTAGGGTTAAGGTTGGGATTAGGGTTAGGTTAGGGTTAGGATTAGGATTAGGGTTAGGATTAGGGTTAGGATTAGAATTACGGTTAGTGTTATGGCCCATGTTTAGGGTTTAGGGTTATAGGGGCCGTATGTAGGAGGGTCTGCAATTACCTTGGATAAAATACAGTTGTTTGTGTGGGTGTGTGTACATCTGTACAGGTACATGTATGGCTATGTGAATATAGGCCTGTGATTCATATGAAGAATGTGCATGGTCTTTTTATAGTACAAGGACAAATTGGCCAATGCCAGAGGCTATATGCATACCAATGTGTGTACATCTACAAATGAGAAATTTTTGGTGGTTTGCTTTTCATTGCAAATTGCAGTCATTTTAAATTATCGCAGTTTTTTAATTGCAACTTCCTACGCACAAAATGGCGTTTAATTTACTGCATAACATTAAGCGTCTGGTAAAGCCATTGAAATTGTGCCTATTTAGAGGATATCTCATCATTTGTATAATGTACATCATCACTATACTTGTCCATGTTATCAAAGATATGGCTATATGCAGCTGTGAATTTCAGCCCCCCCCCTTATGGCCAGGGTACCAGGGGATGGGTGGCTGGGACTTATACCAGGGCTAAATTTCAAAAATGTTAAAACTCCCGCCAGAGTCCGGACCGGCGGAAACAACACATGGCCCGGCCCTACAGGGACAAATTTTGTGTCAATGCCCGTCTGTTATAATAAACTGCCCGGCTATTTGTTCCGGTACTGATCTGCACTGCAGGCAGGGGTTGGAGTGGGTCAGGGACTCAGGGTTTCAATTGACAAGTGCATTGTCAACAGTCTTCATTTTCACGTGCATCAAATCTATAAGCAACTACTGAACATACGGGCCTATGCACCCCCCACAATCATAATTACTCACATCACTAGTATCACAGGGTCAGGGTTTCCAATTGACAAGTGCATTATCAACAGCCTTGCATTTTAACGTGCATGAAATCTATAAGCTTAAATACTGAGTATACAGGCCTATGTGCCCCCCCAGCACACACACACACACAATCATAATTACTCACATCACTAGTATCACAGGGTCAGGGTTTCTATTGACAAGTGCATTATCAACAGCATTGCATTTTCACGTGCATGAAATCTATAAGCTTAACGTACAGGTCTATACCCCCCCCCCCCCCCCCCCCCCACCAACACAAAAAACCCACCCCCCCCACACACACACAATCATAATTACTCACATCACTAGTATCACAGACATTCAAATTCCATCATGAAATCTATTAAACTTTCACAGTACAGTGATTTTCAAGTTCAAGCGCTAGCTCTTCAAAGGTGCTGAATTAGACCATCGTGCAAATAGCGCCAGATCGCATCAACAAATTATTAACATAAAGGCGCACATCACTGAAAATGATGCCAGTTTTCTCTATAAAATGCTAATTAAAATCATTTAAACAATTTTTGATATCTGCCATCTGTGATACAATTGTAGGATTTAATATTACTAATCATTACCAATCCAAATTTAGCCAAAATTATGCAAATTTCTGCTCATTTTTAATGCTATCTATGTTTTTTTCTTAGAATAAAAATTAATTAAGATTTGTTCCAAGTCTACCATGTTACAATACTGATAATTCAATAAAAAAACTTTTTAGACTGCAACAAGTCTGTCCTAAAACATTGTATTTATTTGGATAATGAATTGGAAATTCAAAATCATATTTGCTACACAAAGTAAAATTATTTGAAGTTTGAAATATATAGTGGACAAAATAAAGTCCAATTTGAAAGAATTTAATGTTCTAAGGTGTATGGCTCAAGGCTTGGATAGCAGTTATCCATGTTTGACCAATGCATGCATGGATAGCCCTAGTGAAATGGACATTGGATAGCTCTTATCCATAGTGCATTTTGAGTGACCAGCATGGATAATTGCTATCCATTTTGCCCTCTCAGTTTACATGTGTTTGGCCCAAGGCTTGGATAGCAGTTATCCATGCATACAAGTGAAATGGGAAAATAATGGATAGCTCTTATCCATCCCAGTGCTGACCAGCATGGATAATTGCTATCCATTTTGCTTGTCAGATTACATATTACAACAGAGATTATTTTCATTTTGGACTTTACTAAGTCCAGATATATTTCAAACTTGAAATTAAATTCACTTTTGTGTAACAAGTATGATTTTGAATGTCAATTTATTATCCATTCCAAAGAGCACCCCATTTCCAAGGCTATATGATTAGGATTTGGACTAAGGTTAGGAAGTTGATATAGGATTAGGGTTAGGAAGTTGATATAGGATTAGGGTTTGCCTGTTAAGGGTATGTTAGGGTTAAGGTTGGGATTAGGGTTAGGTTAGGGTTAGGATTAGGATTAGGGTGCGGAGTAGAATTACGGTTGGTGTTATGGCCCATGTTTAGGGTTATAGGGTACCAGTATGTAGGAGGGTCTGCAATTACCTTGGATAAAATACAGTTGTTTGTGTGGTGTGTGTACATCTGTACAGGTACATGTATGGCTATGTGAATATAGGCCTGTGATTCATATGAAGAATGTGCATGGTCTTTTTATAGTACAAGGACAAATTGGCCAATGCCAGAGGCTATATGCATACCAATGTGTGTACATCTACAAATGAGAAATTTTGGTGGTTTGCTTTTCATTGCAAATTGCAGTCATTTTAAATTATCGCAGTTTTTTAATTGCAACTTCCTACGCACAAAATGGCGTTTAATTTACTCATAACATTACGCGTCTGGTAAAGCCGTGAAATTGTGCCTATTTAGAGGATATCTCATCATTTGTATAATGTACATCATCACTATACTTGTCCATGTTATCAAAGATATGGCTATATGCAGCTGTGAATTTCCAGCCCCCCCCCCCCCCCCTTATGGCCAGGGTACCAGGGGAGGGGTGGCTGGGACTTATACCAAGGCTAAATTTCAAAAATGTTAAAACTCCCGCCAAGTCCGGTTGACCGAGGAGGAAACAACACATGGCCGGCCCTACAGGGACAAATTTTGTGTCAATGCCCGTCTGTTATAATAAACTGCCCGGCTATTTGTTCCGGGTACTGATCTGCACTGCAGGCAGGGGTTGGAGTGGGTCAGGGACTCAGGGTTTCAATTGACAAGTGCATTATCAACAGTCTTCATTTTCACGTGCATGAAATCTATAAGCTTAACTACTGAACATACGGGCCTATGCACCCCCCCACAATCATAATTACTCACATCACTAGTATCACAGGGTCAGGGTTTCAATTGACAAGTGCATTATCAACAGCCTTGCATTTTAACGTGCATGAAATCTATAAGCTTAAATACTGAATATACAGGCCTATGTACCCCCCCCCAGCACACACACACAATCATAATTACTCACATCACTAGTATCACAGGGTCAGGGTTTCTATTGACAAGTGCATTATCAACAGCATTGCATTTTCACGTGCATGAAATCTATAAGCTTACGGAACATACAGGTCTATGTCCCCCACACACACACAATCATAATTACTCACATCACTAGTATCACAGACATTCAAATTCCATCATGAAATCTATTCGGCTTTCACGGTACAGTGATTTTCAAGTTCAACCGCTAGCTCTTCAAAGGTGCTGAATTCAAGCCATCGTGCAAATCGCCAGATATCGCATCAACAAATTATTATACATAAGCGCACATCACTGAAAATGATGCCAGTTTTTCTCTATAAAAATGCTAATTAAAATCATTTAAACAATTTTTGATATCTGCCATCTGTGATACAATTGTAGGATTTAATATTACTAATCATTACCAATCCAAATTTAGCCAAAATTATGCAAATTTCTGCTCATTTTAATGCTATCTATGTTTTTTTCTTAGAATAAAAATTAATTAAGATTTGTTCCAAGTCTACCATGTTACAATACTGATAATTCAATAAAAAAAACTTTTAGACTGCAACAAGTCTGTCCTAAAACATTGTATTTATTTGGATAATGAATTGGAAATTCAAAATCATATTTGCTACACAAAGTAAAATTATTTGAAGTTTGAAATATATAGTGGACAAAATAAAGTCCAATTTGAAAAGAATTTAATGTTCTATTGGGTGTATGGCTCAAGGCTTGGATAGCAGTTATCCATGTTTGACCAATGCATGCATGGATAGCCCTAGTGAAATGGACATTGGATAGCTCTTATCCATAGTGCTGAGTGACCAGCATGGATAATTGCTATCCATTTTGCCTCTCAGTTTACATGTGTTTGGCCCAAGGCTTGGATAGCAGTTATCCATGCATACAAGTGAAATGGGAAAATAATGGATAGCTCTTATCCATCCCAGTGCTGACCAGCATGGATAATTGCTATCCATTTTTTGCTTGTCAGATTACATATTACAACAGAGATTATTTTCATTTTGGACTTTACTAAGTCCAGATATATTTTAAACTTGAAATTAAATTCACTTTGTGTAACAAGTATGATTTTGAATGTCAAATTTATTATCCATTCCAAAGGAGCACCCCCCTTCAAGGCTATATGATTAGGATTTGGACTAAGGTTAGGAAGTTGATATAGGATTAGGGTTTGCCTGTTAAGGGTATGTTAGGGTTAAGGTTGGGATTAGGGTTAGGTTAGGGTTAGGATTAGGATTAGGGTTAGGATTAGGGTTAGGATTAGAATTACGGTTAGTGTTATGGCCCATGTTTAGGGTTATAGAATTACCGTATGTAGGAGGGTCTGCAATTACCTTGGATAAAATACAGTTGTTTGTGTGGGTGTGTGTACATCTGTACAGGTACATGTATGGCTATGTGAATATAGGCCTGTGATTCATATGAAGAATGTGCATGGTCTTTTTATAGTACAAGGACAAATTGGCCAATGCCAGAGGCTATATGCATACCAATGTGTGTACATCTACAAATGAGAAATTTTTGGTGGTTTGCTTTTCATTTCAAATTGCAGTCATTTTAAATTATCGCAGTTTTTTTAATTGCAACTTCCCTACGCACAAAATGGCGTTTAATTTACTCGCAACATTACTGGCGTCTGGTAAAGCCGTGAAATTGTGCCTATTTAGAGGATATCTCATCATTTGTATAATGTACATCATCACTATACTTGTCCATGTTATCAAAGATATGGCTATATGCAGCTGTGAATTTCCAGCCCCCCCCCCCCCCTTATGGCCAGGGTACCAGGGGGATGGGTGGCTGGGACTTATACCAGGGCTAAATTTCAAAAATGTTAAAACTCCCGCCAAGTCCCGGACCGACGGGAAACAACACATGGCCGGCCCTACAGGGACAAATTTTGTGTCAATGCCCGTCTGTTATACTAAACTGCCCGGCTATTTGTTCGGTACTGATCTGCACTGCAGGCAGGGGTTGGAGTGGGTCAGGGACTCAGGGTTTCAATTGACAAGTGCATTGTCAACAGTCTTCATTTTCACGTGCATCAAATCTATAAGCAACTACTGAACATACTGGGCCTATACCCCCCACAATCATAATTACTCACATCACTAGTATCACAGGGTCAGGGTTTCAATTGACAAGTGCATTATCAACAGCCTTGCATTTTAACGTGCATGAAATCTATAAGCTTAAATACTGAATATACAGGCCTATGTACCCCCCCCAGCACACACACACAATCATAATTACTCACATCACTAGTATCACAGGGTCAGGGTTTCTATTGACAAGTGCATTATCAACAGCATTGCATTTTCACGTGCATGAAATCTATAAGCTTACGGAACATACAGGTCTATGTCCCCCCCCCACACACACACAATCATAATTACTCACATCACTAGTATCACAGACATTCAAATTCCATCATGAAATCTATTCGGCTTTCACAGTACAGTGATTTTCAAGTTCAAGCGCTAGCTCTTCAAAGCTGCTGAACTCGACCATCGTGCAAATCGCCAGATATCGCATCAGCAAATTATTATAAGTGCGCACATCACTGAAAATGATGCCAGTTTTTCTCTATAAAAATGCTAATTAAAATCATTTAAACAATTTTTGATATCTGCCATCTGTGATACAATTGTAGGATTTAATATTACTAATCATTACCAATCCAAATTTAGCCAAAATTATGCAAATTTCTGCTCATTTTAATGCTATCTATATTTTTTCTTAGAATAAAAATTAATTAAGATTTGTTCCAAGTCTACCATGTTACAATACTGATAATTCAATAAAAAAAACTTTTTAGACTGCAACAAGTCTGTCCTAAAACATTGTATTTATTTGGATAATGAATTGGAAATTCAAAATCATATTTGCTACACAAAGTAAAATTTGATTTGAAAGTTTGAAATATATAGTGGACAAAATAAAGTCCAATTTGAAAGAATTTAATGTTCTAAGGTGTATGGCTCAAGGCTTGGATAGCAGTTATCCATGTTTGACCAATGCATGCATGGATAGCCCTAGTGAAATGGACATTGGATAGCTCTTATCCATAGTGCTGAGTGACCAGCATGGATAATTGCTATCCATTTTGCCCTCTCAGTTTACATGTGTTTGGCCCAAGGCTTGGATAGCAGTTATCCATGCATACAAGTGAAATGGGAAAATAATGGATAGCTCTTATCCATCCCAGTGCTGACCAGCATGGATAATTGCTATCCATTTTTGTCAGATTACATATTACAACAGAGATTATTTTCATTTTGGACTTTACTAAGTCCAGATATATTTTAAACTTGAAATTAAATTCACTTTGTGTAACAAGTATGATTTTGAATGTCCATTTTCTTATCCATTCCACAAAGAGCACCCCCCCCTTCCAAGGCTATATGATTAGGATTTGGACTAAGGTTAGGAAGTTGATATAGGATTAGGGTTTGCCTGTTAAGGGTATGTTAGGGTTAAGGTTGGGATTAGGGTTAGGTTAGGGTTAGGATTAGGATTAGGGTTAGGATTAGGGTTAGGATTAGAATTACGGTTAGTGTTATGGCCCATGTTTAGGGTTATAGGGTGCCGTGTGTAGGAGGGTCTGCAATTACCTTGGATAAAATACAGTTGTTTGTGTGGGTGTGTGTACATCTGTACAGGTACATGTATGGCTATGTGAATATAGGCCTGTGATTCATATGAAGAATGTGCATGGTCTTTTTATAGTACAAGGACAAATTGGCCAATGCCAGAGGCTATATGCATACCAATGTGTGTACATCTACAAATGAGAAATTTTGGTGGTTGCTTTTCATTGCAAATTGCAGTCATTTTAAATTATCGCAGTTTTTTAATTGCAACTTCCCTCGCACAAAATGGCGTTTAATTTACTCATAACATTACTGCGTCTGGTAAAGCCGTGAAATTGTGCCTATTTAGAGGATATCTCATCATTTGTATAATGTACATCATCACTATACTTGTCCATGTTATCAAAAATATGGCTATATGGAGCCGTGAATTTCCGGCCCCCCCCCCCCCCCCCCCTTATGGCCAGGGTACCAGGGGATGGGTGGCTGGGACTTATACCAGGGCTAAATTTCAAAATGTTAAAACTCCCGCCAAGTCCCGGACCGACGGGAAACAACACATAGCCGACCCTACAGGGACAAATTTTGTGTCAATGCCCGTCTGTTATAATAAACTGCCCGGCTATTTGTTCGGGTACTGATCTGCACTGCAGGCAGGGGTTGGAGTGGGTCAGGGACTCAGGGTTTCAATTGACAAGTGCATTGTCACCAGTCTTCATTTTCACGTGCATCAAATCTATAAGCAACTACTGAACATACAGCCTATACCCCCCCACAATCATAATTACTCACATCACTAGTATCACAGGGTCAGGGTTTCAATTGACAAGTGCATTATCAACAGCCTTGCATTTTAACGTGCATGAAATCTATAAGCTTAAATACTGAATATACAGGCCTATGTACCCCCCCCAGCACACACACACAATCATAATTACTCACATCACTAGTATCACAGGGTCAGGGTTTCTATTGACAAGTGCATTATCAACAGCATTGCATTTTCACGTGCATGAAATCTATAAGCTTACGGAACATACAGGTCTATCACCCCCCCCCACACACACACAATCATAATTACTCACATCACTAGTATCACAGACATTCAAATTCCATCATGAAATCGATTCGGCTTTCACAGGACACTGATTTTCAAGTTCAAGCGCTAGCTCTTCAAAGGTGCTGAATTAGAGCCATCGTGCAAATGCGCCAGATATCGCATCAACAAATTATTATAAAGGCGCACATCACTGAAAATGATGCCAGTTTTCTCTATAAAATGCTAATTAAAATCATTTAAACAATTTTTGATATCTGCCATCTGTTATACAATTGTAGGATTTAATATTACTAATCATTACCAATCTAAATTTAGCCAAAATTATGCAAATTTCTGCTCATTTAAATGCAATCTATATTTTTTTCTTAGAATAAAAATTAATTAAGATTTGTTCCAAGTCTACCATGTTACAATACTGATAATTCAATAAAAAAAACTTTTTAGACTGCAACAAGTCTGTCCTAAAACATTGTATTTATTTGGATAATGAATTGGAAATTCAAAATCATATTTGCTACACAAAGTAAAATTATTTGAAGTTTGAAATATATAGTGGACAAAATCAAGTCCAATTTGAAAGAATTTAATGTTCTAAGGTGTATGGCTCAAGGCTTGGATAGCAGTTATCCATGTTTGACCAATGCATGCATGGATAGCCCTAGTGAAATGGACATTGGATAGCTCTTATCCATAGTGCTGGTGACCAGCATGGATAATTGCTATCCATTTTGCCTCTCAGTTTACATGTGTTTGGCCCAAGGCTTGGATAGCAGTTATCCATGCATACAAGTGAAATGGGAAAATAATGGATAGCTCTTATCCATCCCAGTGCTGACCAGCATGGATAATTGCTATCCATTTTGCTTGTCAGATTACATATTACAACAGAGATTATTTTCATTTTGGACTTTACTAAGTCCAGATATATTTTAAACTTGAAATTAAATTCACTTTGTGTAACAAGTATGATTTTGAATGTCAATTTATTATCCATTCCAAAGAGCACCCCCCCTTCAAGGCTATATGATTAGGATTTGGACTAAGGTTAGGAAGTTGATATAGGATTAGGGTTTGCCTGTTAAGGGTATGTTAGGGTTAAGGTTGGGATTAGGGTTAGGTTAGGGTTAGGATTAGGATTAGGGTTAGGATTAGGGTTAGGATTAGAATTACGGTTGGTGTTATGGCCCATGTTTAGGGTTATAGAATTTTACCGTATGTAGGAGGGTCTGCAATTACCTTGGATAAAATACAGTCGTTTGTGTGGGTGTGTGTACATCTGTACAGGTACATGTATGGCTATGTGAATATAGGCCTGTGATTCATATGAAGAATGTGCATGGTCTTTTTTATAGTACAAGGACAAATTGGCCAATGCCAGAGGCTATATGCATACCAATGTGTGTACATCTACAAATGAGAAATTTTTGGTGGTTTGCTTTTCATTGCAAATTGCAGTCATTTTAAATTATCGCAGTTTTTTAATTGCAACTTCCCTCGCACAAAATGGCGTTTAATTTACTACATAACATTCTGGCGTCTGGTAAAGCCGTGAAATTGTGCCTATTTAGAGGATATCTCATCATTTGTATAATGTACATCATCACTATACTTGTCCATGTTATCAAAGATATGGCTATATGCAGCTGTGAATTTCAGCCCCCCCTTATGGCCAGGGTACCAGGGGATGGGTGGCTGGGACTTATACCAGGGCTAAATTTCAAAAATGTTAAAACTCCCGCCAAGTCCCGGACCGACGGGAAACAACACATGGCCGGCCCTACAGGGACAAATTTTGTGTCAATGCCCGTCTGTTATAATAAACTGCCCGGCTATTTGTTCCGGTACTGATCTGCACTGCAGGCAGGGGTTGGAGTGGGTCAGGGACTCAGGGTTTCAATTGACAAGTGCATTGTCAACAGTCTTCATTTTCACGTGCATCAAATCTATAAGCTTAACTACTGAACATACGGGCCTATGCCCCCCCCCCCCCCCACAATCATAATTACTCACATCACTAGTATCACAGGGTCAGGGTTTCAATTGACAAGTGCATTATCAACAGCCTTGCATTTTAACGTGCATGAAATCTATAAGCTTAAATACTGAATATACAGGCCTATGTACCCCCCCAGCACACACACACAATCATAATTACTCACATCACTAGTATCACAGGGTCAGGGTTTCTATTGACAAGTGCATTATCAACAGCATTGCATTTTCACGTGCATGAAATCTATAAGCTTACGGAACATACAGGTCTATGTCCCCCCCACACACACACACAATCATAATTACTCACATCACTAGTATCACAGACATTCAAATTCCATCATGAAATCTATTAGGCTTTCACAGTACAGTGATTTTCAAGTTCAAGCGCTAGCTCTTCAAAGGTGCTGAATTAGAGCCATCGTGCAAATCGCCAGATATCGCATCAACAAATTATTATAAGTAGGCGCACATCACTGAAAATGATGCCAGTTTTTCTCTATAAAAATGCTAATTAAAATCATTTAAACAATTTTTGATATCTGCCATCTGTGATACAATTGTAGGATTTAATATTACTAATCATTACCAATCAAATTTAGCCAAAATTATGCAAATTTCTGCTCATTTTAATGCTATCTATGTTTTTTTCTTAGAATAAAAATTAATTAAGATTTGTTCCAAGTCTACCATGTTACAATACTGATAATTCAATAAAAAAAACTTTTTAGACTGCAACAAGTCTGTCCTAAAACATTGTATTTATTTGGATAATGAATTGGAAATTCAAAATCATATTTGCTACACAAAGTAAAATTATTTGAAGTTTGAAATATATAGTGGACAAAATAAAGTACAATTTAAAAGAATTTAATGTTCTAAGGTGTATGGCTCAAGGCTTGGATAGCAGTTATCCATGTTTGACCAATGCATGCATGGATAGCCCTAGTGAAATGGACATTGGATAGCTCTTATCCATAGTGCTGAGTGACCAGCATGGATAATTGATATCCATTTTGCCTCTAAGTTTACATGTGTTTGGCCCAAGGCTTGGATAGCAGTTATCCATGCATACAAGTGAAATGGGAAAATAATGGATAGCTCTTATCCATCCCAGTGCTGACCAGCATGGATAATTGCTATCCATTTTGCTTGTCAGATTACATATTACAACAGAGATTATTTTCATTTTGGACTTTACTAAGTCCAGATATATTTAAACTTGAAATTAAATTCACTTTGTGTAACAAGTATGATTTTGAATGTCAATTTATTATCCATTCCAAAAGGCACCCCCCTTCCAAGGCTATATGATTAGGATTTGGACTAAGGTTAGGAAGTTGATATAGGATTAGGGTTTGCCTGTTAAGGGTATGTTAGGGTTAAGGTTGGGATTAGGGTTAGGTTAGGGTTAGGATTAGGATTAGGGTTAGGATTAGGGTTAGGATTAGAATTACGGTTAGTGTTATGGCCCATGTTTAGGGTTATAGGTACCGTATGTAGGAGGGTCTGCAATTACCTTGGATAAAATACAGTTGTTTGTGTGGGTGTGTGTACATCTGTACAGGTACATGTATGGCTATGTGAATATAGGCCTGTGATTCATATGAAGAATGTGCATGGTCTTTTTATAGTACAAGGACAAATTGGCCAATGCCAGAGGCTATATGCATACCAATGTGTGTACATCTACAAATGAGAAATTTTTGGTGGTTTGCTTTTCATTGCAAATTGCAGTCATTTTAAATTATCGCAGTTTTTTTTTTTTTTTTTCCTACGCATAAAATGGCGTTTAATTTACTCATAACATTCAGCGTCTGGTAAAGCCGTGAAATTGTGCCTATTTAGAGGATATCTCATCATTTGTATAATGTACATCATCACCATACTTGTCCATGTTATCAAAGATCTGGCTATATGCAGCTGTGAATTTCCAGCCCCCCCCTTATGGCCAGGGTACCAGGGGATGGGTGGCTGGGACTTATACCAGGGCTAAATTTCAAAAATGTTAAAACTCCCGCCAAGTCCGGACCGACAGGAAACAACACATCGCCGGCCCTACAGGGACAAATTTTGTGTCAATGCCCGTCTGTTATAATAAACTGCCCGGCTATTTGTTCCGGGTACTGATCTACACTGCAGGCAGGGGTTGGAGTGGGTCAGGGACTCAGGGTTTCAATTGACAAGTGCATTGTCAACAGTCTTCATTTTCACGTGCATCAAATCTATAAAGCTTAACTACTGAACATACGGGCCTATACCCCCACAATCATAATTACTCACATCACTAGTATCACAGGGTCAGGGTTTCAATTGACAAGTGCATTATCAACAGCCTTGCATTTTAACGTGCATGAAATCTATAAGCTTAAATACTGAATATACAGGCCTATGTACCCCCCCAGCACACACACACAATCATAATTACTCACATCACTAGTATCACAGGGTCAGGGTTTCTATTGACAAGTGCATTATCAACAGCATTGCATTTTCACGTGCATGAAATCTATAAGCTTCTACGGAACATACAGGTCTATGTCCCCCCCACACACACACAATCATAATTACTCACATCACTAGTATCACAGACATTCAAATTCCATCATGAAATCTATTAAACTTTCACAGTACAGTGATTTTCAAGTTCAAGCGCTAGCTCTTCACAGGTGCTGAAATCGACCCTCGTGCAAATCGCCAGATATCGCATCAACAAATTATTATAAGGCGCACATCACTGAAAATGATGCCAGTTTTTCTCTATAAAAATGCTAATTAAAATCATTTAAACAATTTTTGATATCTGCCATCTGTGATACAATTGTAGGATTTAATATTACTAATCATTACCAATCCAAATTTAGCCAAAATTATGCAAATTTCTGCTCATTTTAATGCTATCTATGTTTTTTTCTTAGAATAAAAATTAATTAAGATTTGTTCCAAGTCTACCATGTTACAATACTGATAATTCAATAAAAAAAACTTTTTAGACTGCAACAAGTCTGTCCTAAAACATTGTATTTATTTGGATAATGAATTGGAAATTCAAAATCATATTTGCTACACAAAGTAAAATTATTTGAAGTTTGAAATATATAGTGGACAAAATAAAATCCAATTTGAAAGAATTTAATGTTCTAAGGTGTATGGCTCAAGGCTTGGATAGCAGTTATCCATGTTTGACCAATGCATGCATGGATAGCCCTAGTGAAATGGACATTGGATAGCTCTTATCCATAGTGCTGAGTGACCAGCATGGATAATTGCTAATTGCTATACATTTTGCCTCTCAGTTTACATGTGTTTGGCCCAAGGCTTGGATAGCAGTTATCCATGCATACAAGTGAAATGGGAAAATAATGGATAGCTCTTATCCATCCCAGTGCTGACCAGCATGGATAATTGCTATCCATTTTGCTTGTCAGATTACATATTACAACAGAGATTATTTTCATTTTGGACTTTACTAAGTCAGATATATTTTAAACTTGAAATTAAATTCACTTTGTGTGTAACAAGTATGATTTTGAATGTCAATTTATTATCCATTCAAAAGAGCACCCCCCTTCAAGGCTATATGATTAGGATTTGGACTAAGGTTAGGAAGTTGATATAGGATTAGGGTTTGCCTGTTAAGGGTATGTTAGGGTTAAGGTTGGGATTAGGGTTAGGTTAGGGTTAGGATTAGGATTAGGGTTAGGATTAGGGTTAGGATTAGAATTACGGTTAGTGTTATGGCCCATGTTTAGGGTTATAGGGGTGCCGTATGTAGGAGGGTCTGCAATTACCTTGGATAAAATACAGTTGTTTGTGTGGGTGTGTGTACATCTGTACAGGTACATGTATGGCTATGTGAATATAGGCCTGTGATTCATATGAAGAATGTGCATGGTCTTTTTATAGTACAAGGACAAATTGGCCAATGCCAGAGGCTATATGCATACCAATGTGTGTACATCTACAAATGAGAAATTTTTGGTGGTTTGCTTTTCATTGCAAATTGCAGTCATTTTAAATTATCATGAGTTTTTTAATTGCAACTTCCTCGCACAAAATGGCGTTTAATTTACTCGCAACATTCTGGCGTCTGGTAAAGCCGTGAAATTGTGCCTATTTAGAGGATATCTCATCATTTGTATAATGTACATCATCACTATACTTGTCCATGTTATCAAAGATATGGCTATATGCAGCTGTGAATTTCCAGCCCCCCCCTTATGGCCAGGGTACCAGGGGATGGGTGGCTGGGACTTATACCAGGGCTAAATTTCAAAAATGTTAAAACTCCCGCCAAGTCCCGGACCGACGGAGGAAACAACACATGGCCGGCCCTACAGGGACAAATTTTGTGTCAATGCCCGTCTGTTATAATAAACTGCCCGGCTATTTGTTCCGGGTACCGATCTGCACTGCAGGCAGGGGTTGGAGTGGGTCAGGGACTCAGGGTTTCCATTGACAAGTGCCTTGTCAACAGTCTTCATTTTCACGTGCATCAAATCTATAAAGCAACTACTGAACATACGGGCCTATACCCCCCCACAATCATAATTACTCACATCACTAGTATCACAGGGTCAGGGTTTCAATTGACAAGTGCATTATCAACAGCCTTGCATTTTAACGTGCATGAAATCTATAAGCTTAAATACTGAATATACAGGCCTATGTACCCCCCCAGCACACACACACAATCATAATTACTCACATCACTAGTATCACAGGGTCAGGGTTTCTATTGACAAGTGCATTATCAACAGCATTGCATTTTCACGTGCATGAAATCTATAAGCTTACACGGAACATACAGGTCTATGTCCCCCCCCCCACACACACACAATCATAATTACTCACATCACTAGTATCACAGACATTCAAATTCCATCATGAAATCTATTCGGCTTTCACAGTACCGTGATTTTCAAGTTCAAGCGCTAGCTCTTCAAAGGTGCTGAATTCGACCATCGTGCAAATCGCCAGATATCGCATCAAGCAAATTATTATAAGGCGCACATCACTGAAAATGATGCCAGTTTTTCTCTATAAAATGCTAATTAAAATCATTTAAACAATTTTGATATCTGCCATCTGTGATACAATTGTAGGATTTAATATTACTAATCATTACCAATCCAAATTTAGCCAAAATTATGCAAATTTCTGCTCATTTTAATGCTATCTATGTTTTTTCTTAGAATAAAAATTAATTAAGATTTGTTCCAAGTCTACCATGTTACAATACTGATAATTCAATAAAAAAACTTTTTAGACTGCAACAAGTCTGTCCTAAAACATTGTATTTATTTGGATAATGAATTGGAAATTCAAAATCATATTTGCTACACAAAGTAAAATTATTTGAAGTTTGAAATATATAGTGGACAAAATAAAGTCCAATTTGAAAGAATTTAATGTTCTAAGGTGTATGGCTCAAGGCTTGGATAGCAGTTATCCATGTTTGACCAATGCATGCATGGATAGCCCTAGTGAAATGGACATTGGATAGCTCTTATCCATAGTGCTGAGTGACCAGCATGGATAATTGCTATCCATTTTGCCTCTCAGTTTACATGTGTTTGGCCCAAGGCTTGGATAGCAGTTATCCATGCATACAAGTGAAATGGGAAAATAATGGATAGCTCTTATCCATCCCAGTGCTGACCAGCATGGATAATTGCTATCCATTTTGCTTGTCAGATTACATATTACAACAGAGATTATTTTCATTTTGGACTTTACTAAGTCCAGATATATTTTAAACTTGAATTAAATTCACTTTTTGTGTAACAAGTATGATTTTGAATGTCCAATTTATTATCCATTCCAAAAGAGCACCCCCCTTCCAAGGCTATATGATTAGGATTTGGACTAAGGTTAGGAAGTTGATATAGGATTAGGGTTTGCCTGTTAAGGGTATGTTAGGGTTAAGGTTGGGATTAGGGTTAGGTTAGGGTTAGGATTAGGATTAGGGTTAGGATTAGGGTTAGGATTAGAATTACGGTTAGTGTTATGGCCCATGTTTAGGGTTATAGGGTGCCGTATGTAGGAGGGGTCTGCAATTACCTTGGATAAAATACAGTTGTTTGTGTGGGTGTGTGTACATCTGTACAGGTACATGTATGGCTATGTGAATATAGGCCTGTGATTCATATGAAGAATGTGCATGGTCTTTTTATAGTACAAGGACAAATTGGCCAATGCCAGAGGCTATATGCATACCAATGTGTGTACATCTACAAATGAGAAATTTTGGTGGTTTGCTTTTCATTGCAAATTGCAGTCATTTTAAATTATCGCAGTTTTTTAATTGCAACTTCCTCGCACAAAATGGCGTTTAATTTACTCATAACATTACTGGCGTCTGGTAAAGCCGTGAAATTGTGCCTATTTAGAGATATCTCATCATTTGTATAATGTACATCATCACTATACTTGTCCATGTTATCAAAGATATGGCTATATGCAGCTGTGAATTTCAGCCCCCCCTTATGGCCAGGGTACCAGGGGATGGGTGGCTGGGACTTATACCAGGGCTAAATTTCAAAAATGTTAAAACTCCCGCCAAGTCCCGGACCGACGGGAAACAACACATGGCCGGCCCTACAGGGACAAATTTTGTGTCAATGCCCGTCTGTTATAATAAACTGCCCGGCTATTTGTTCCGGTACTGATCTGCACTGCAGGCAGGGGTTGGAGTGGGTCAGGGACTCAGGGTTTCAATTGACAAGTGCATTGTCAACAGTCTTCATTTTCACGTGCATCAAATCTATAAAGCAACTACTGAACATACGGGCCTATGCCCCCCCACAATCATAATTACTCACATCACTAGTATCACAGGGTCAGGGTTTTCAATTGACAAGTGCATTATCAACAGCCTTGCATTTTCACGTGCATGAAATCTATAAGCTTAAATACTGAATATACAGGCCTATGTACCCCCCCAGCACACACACACAATCATAATTACTCACATCACTAGTATCACAGGGTCAGGGTTTCTATTGACAAGTGCATTATCAACAGCATTGCATTTTCACGTGCATGAAATCTATAAGCTTACGGAACATACAGGTCTATGTCCCCCCCCACACACACACAATCATAATTACTCACATCACTAGTATCACAGACATTCAAATTCCATCATGAAATCTATTAAGCTTTCACAGTACAGTGATTTTCAAGTTCAAGCGCTAGCTCTTCAAAGGTGCTGAATTAAGCGACCATCGTGCAAATCGCCAGATATCGCAACAAATTATTATAGGCGCACATCACTGAAAATGATGCCAGTTTTCTCTATAAAAATGCTAATTAAAATCATTTAAACAATTTTTGATATCTGCCATCTGTGATACAATTGTAGGATTTAATATTACTAATCATTACCAATCCAAATTTAGCCAAAATTATGCAAATTTCTGCTCATTTTAATGCTATCTATGTTTTTTTCTTAGAATAAAAATTAATTAAGATTTGTTCCAAGTCTACCATGTTACAATACTGATAATTCAATAAAAAAAACTTTTTTACTGCAACAAGTCTGTCCTAAAACATTGTATTTATTTGGATAATGAATTGGAAATTCAAAATCATATTTGCTACACAAAGTAAAATTATTTGAAGTTTGAAATATATAGTGGACAAAATAAAGTCCAATTTGAAAGAATTTAATGTTCTAAGGTGTATGGCTCAAGGCTTGGATAGCAGTTATCCATGTTTGACCAATGCATGCATGGATAGCCCTAGTGAAATGGACATTGGATAGCTCTTATCCATAGTGCTGAGTGACCAGCATGGATAATTGCTATCCATTTTGCCTCTCAGTTTACATGTGTTTGGCCCAAGGCTTGGATAGCAGTTATCCATGCATACAAGTGAAATGGGAAAATAATGGATAGCTCTTATCCATCCCAGTGCTGACCAGCATGGATAATTGCTATCCATTTTGCTTGTCAGATTACATATTACAACAGAGATTATTTTCATTTTGGACTTTACTAAGTCCAGATATATTTTAAACTTGAAATTAAATTCACTTTGTGTAACAAGTATGATTTTGAATTTCCAATTTATTATTCATTCCAAAAGGAGCACCCCCGCCCTTTCAAGGCTATATGATTAGGATTTGGACTAAGGTTAGGAAGTTGATATAGGATTAGGGTTTGCCTGTTAAGGGTATGTTAGGGTTAAGGTTGGGATTAGGGTTAGGTTAGGGTTAGGATTAGGATTAGGGTTAGGATTAGGGTTAGGATTAGAATTACGGTTAGTGTTATGGCCCATGTTTAGGGTTATAGGGTACCGTATGTAGGAGGGTCTGCAATTACCTTGGATAAAATACAGTTGTTTGTGTGGGTGTGTGTACATCTGTACAGGTACATGTATGGCTATGTGAATATAGGCCTGTGATTCATATGAAGAATGTGCATGGTCTTTTTTATAGTACAAGGACAAATTGGCCAATGCCAGAGGCTATATGCATACCAATGTGTGTACATCTACAAATGAGAAATTTTTGGTGGTTTGCTTTTCATTGCAAATTGCAGTCATTTTAAATTATCGCAGTTTTTTAATTGCAACTTCCTACGCACAAAATGGCGTTTAATTTACTCATAACATTCTGGCGTCTGGTAAAGCCGTGAAATTGTGCCTATTTAGAGGATATCTCATCATTTGTATAATGTACATCATCACTATACTTGTCCATGTTATCAAAGATATGGCTATATGCAGCTGTGAATTTCCAGCCCCCCCCCCTTATGGCCAGGGTACCAGGGGGATGGGTGGCTGGGACTTATACCAGGGCTAAATTTCAAAATGTTAAAACTCCCGCCAAGTCCCGGACCGACGGGAAACAACACATGGCCGGCCCTACAGGGACAAATTTTGTGTCAATGCCGTCTGTTATAATAAACTGCCCGACTATTTGTTCCGGGTACTGAGCTGCACTGCAGGCAGGGGTTGGAGTGGGTCAGGGACTCAGGGTTTCAATTGACAAGTGCATTGTCAACAGTCTTCATTTTCACGTGCATCAAATCTATAAGCTCAACTACTGAACATACAGGCCTATGCACCCCCCCACAATCATAATTACTCACATCACTAGTATCACAGGGTCAGGGTTTCAATTGACAAGTGCATTATCAACAGCCTTGCATTTTAACGTGCATGAAATCTATAAGCTTAAATACTGAATATACAGGCCTATGTACCCCCCCCAGCACACACACACAATCATAATTACTCACATCACTAGTATCACAGGGTCAGGGTTTCTATTGACAAGTGCATTATCAACAGCATTGCATTTTCACGTGCATGAAATCTATAAGCTTACGGAACATACAGGTCTATGTCCCCCCCCACACACACACAATCATAATTACTCACATCACTAGTATCACAGACATTCAAATTCCATCATGAAATCTATTCGGCTTTCACAGTACAGTGATTTTCAAGTTCAAGCGCTAGCTCTTCAAAGGTGCTGAGTTCGACCATCGTGCAAATCGCCAGATATCGCATCAAGCAAATTATTATAAGGCGCACATCACTGAAAATGATGCCAGTTTTTCTCTATAAAAATGCTAATTAAAATCATTTAAACAATTTTTGATATCTGCCATCTGTGATACAATTGTAGGATTTAATATTACTAATCATTACCAATCCAAATTTAGCCAAAATTATGCAAATTTCTGCTCATTTTAATGCTATCTATGTTTTTTCTTAGAATAAAAATTAATTAAGATTTGTTCCAAGTCTACCATGTTACAATACTGATAATTCAATAAAAAAACTTTTTAGACTGCAACAAGTCTGTCCTAAAACATTGTATTTATTTGGATAATGAATTGGAAATTCAAAATCATATTTGCTACACAAAGTAAAATTATTTGAAGTTTGAAATATATAGTGGACAAAATAAAGTCCAATTTGAAAGAATTTAATGTTCTAAGGTGTATGGCTCAAGGCTTGGATAGCAGTTATCCATGTTTGACCAATGCATGCATGGATAGCCCTAGTGAAATGGACATTGGATAGCTCTTATCCATAGTGCTGAGTGACCAGCATGGATAATTGCTATCCATTTTGCCTCTCAGTTTACATGTGTTTGGCCCAAGGCTTGGATAGCAGTTATCCATGCATACAAGTGAAATGGGAAAATAATGGATAGCTCTTATCCATCCCAGTGCTGACCAGCATGGATAATTGCTATCCATTTTGCTTGTCAGATTACATATTACAACAGAGATTATTTTCATTTTGGACTTTACTAAGTCCAGATATATTTTAAACTTGAAATTAAATTCACTTTGTGTAACAAGTATGATTTTGAATGTCAATTTATTATCCATTCAAAAGGCACCCCCTTCAAGGCTATATGATTAGGATTTGGACTAAGGTTAGGAAGTTGATATAGGATTAGGGTTTGCCTGTTAAGGGTATGTTAGGGTTAAGGTTGGGATTAGGGTTAGGTTAGGGTTAGGATTAGGATTAGGGTTAGGATTAGGGTTAGGATTAGAATTACGGTTAGTGTTATGGCCCATGCTTAGGGTTTAGGGTACCGTTTGTAGGAGGGGTCTGCAATTACCTTGGATAAAATACAGTTGTTTGTGTGGGTGTGTGTACATCTGTACAGGTACATGTATGGCTATGTGAATATAGGCCTGTGATTCATATGAAGAATGTGCATGGTCTTTTTATAGTACAAGGACAAATTGGCCAATGCCAGAGGCTATATGCATACCAATGTGTGTACATCTACAAATGAGAAATTTTTGGTGGTTTGCTTTTCATTGCAAATTGCAGTCATTTTAAATTATCGCAGTTTTTTTAATTGCAACTTCCTACGCACAAAATGGCGTTTAATTTACTCGCATAACATTACTGGCGTCTGGTAAAGCCGTGAAATTGTGCCTATTTAGAGGATATCTCATCATTTGTATAATGTACATCATCACTATACTTGTCCATGTTATCAAAGATATGGCTATATGCAGCTGTGAATTTCCAGCCCCCCCCTTATGGCCAGGGTACCAGGGGATGGGTGGCTGGGACTTATACCAGGGCTAAATTTCAAAAATGTTAAAACTCCCGCCAAGTCCCGGACCGGACGGGAAACAACACATGGCCGGCCCTACAGGGACAAATTTTGTGTCAATGCCCGTCTGTTATAATAAACTGCCCGGCTATTTGTTCCGGTACTGATCTGCACTGCAGGCAGGGGTTGGAGTGGGTCAGGGACTCAGGGTTTCAATTGACAAGTGCATTGTCAACAGTCTTCATTTTCACGTGCATCAAATCTATAAAGCAACTACTGAACATACGGGCCTATACCCCCCCCCCACAATCATAATTACTCACATCACTAGTATCACAGGGTCAGGGTTTCAATTGACAAGTGCATTATCAACAGCCTTGCATTTTAACGTGCATGAAATCTATAAGCTTAAATACTGAATATACAGGCCTATGTACCCCCCCAGCACACACACACAATCATAATTACTCACATCACTAGTATCACAGGGTCAGGGTTTCTATTGACAAGTGCATTATCAACAGCATTGCATTTTCACGTGCATGAAATCTATAAGCTTTACGGAACATACAGGTCTATGTCCCCCCCACACACACACAATCATAATTACTCACATCACTAGTATCACAGACATTCAAATTCCATCATGAAATCTATTAGGCTTTCACAGTACAGTGATTTTCAAGTTCAAGCGCTAGCTCTTCAAAGGTGCTGAATTAGACCATCGTGCAAATCGCCAGATATCGCATCAGCAAATTATTATAAGGCGCACATCACTGAAAATGATGCCAGTTTTTCTCTATAAAAATGCTAATTAAAATCATTTAAACAATTTTGATATCTGCCATCTGTGATACAATTGTAGGATTTAATATTACTAATCATTACCAATCCAAATTTAGCCAAAATTATGCAAATTTCTGCTCATTTTAATGCTATCTATGTTTTTTTCTTAGAATAAAAATTAATTAAGATTTGTTCCAAGTCTACCATGTTACAATACTGATAATTCAATAAAAAAACTTTTTAGACTGCAACAAGTCTGTCCTAAAACATTGTATTTATTTGGATAATGAATTGGAAATTCAAAATCATATTTGCTACACAAAGTAAAATTATTTGAAGTTTGAAATATATAGTGGACAAAATAAAGTCCAATTTGAAAGAATTTAATGTTCTAAGGTGTATGGCTCAAGGCTTGGATAGCAGTTATCCATGTTTGACCAATGCATGCATGGATAGCCCTAGTGAAATGGACATTGGATAGCTCTTATCCATAGTGCTGAGTGACCAGCATGGATAATTGCTATCCATTTTGCCTCTCAGTTTACATGTGTTTGGCCCAAGGCTTGGATAGCAGTTATCCATGCATACAAGTGAAATGGGAAAATAATGGATAGCTCTTATCCATCCCAGTGCTGACCAGCATGGATAATTGCTATCCATTTTGCTTGTCAGATTACATATTACAACAGAGATTATTTTCATTTTGGACTTTACTAAGTCCAGATATATTTAAACTTGAAATTAAATTCACTTTGTGTAACAAGTATGATTTTGAATGTCCAATTTATTATCCATTCCAAAAGGAGCACCCCCCTTCCAAGGCTATATGATTAGGATTTGGACTAAGGTTAGGAAGTTGATATAGGATTAGGGTTTGCCTGTTAAGGGTATGTTAGGGTTAAGGTTGGGATTAGGGTTAGGTTAGGGTTAGGATTAGGATTAGGGTTAGGATTAGGGTTAGGATTAGAATTACGGTTAGTGTTATGGCCCATGTTTAGGGTTATAGGGTACCGTATGTAGGAGGGTCTGCAATTACCTTGGATAAAATACAGTTGTTTGTGTGGGTGTGTGTACATCTGTACAGGTACATGTATGGCTATGTGAATATAGGCCTGTGATTCATATGAAGAATGTGCATGGTCTTTTTATAGTACAAGGACAAATTGGCCAATGCCAGAGGCTATATGCATACCAATGTGTGTACATCTACAAATGAGAAATTTTTGGTGGTTTGCTTTTCATTGCAAATTGCAGTCATTTTAAATTATCGCAGTTTTTTTTAATTGCAACTTCCTACGCACTAAATGGCGTTTAATTTTTCCAACTTTTTTTCGCGTCTGGTAAAGCCGTGAAATTGTGCCTATTTAGAGGATATCTCATCATTTGTATAATGTACATCATCACTATACTTGTCCATGTTATCAAAGATATGGCTATATGCAGCTGTGAATTTCCAGCCCCCCCCCTTATGGCCAGGGTACCAGGGGATGGGTGGCTGGGACTTATACCAGGGCTAAATTTCAAAAATGTTAAAACTCCCGCCAAGTCCGGACCGACGGGAAACAACACATGGCCGGCCCTACAGGGACAAATTTTGTGTCAATGGCCGTCTGTTATAATAAACTGCCCGGCTATTTGTTCCGGTACTGATCTGCACTGCAGGCAGGGGTTGGAGTGGGTCAGGGACTCAGGGTTTCAATTGACAAGTGCATTGTCAACAGTCTTCATTTTCACGTGCCTCAAATCTATAAGCTCAACTACTGAACATACGGGCCTATGCACCCCCCCCACAATCATAATTACTCACATCACTAGTATCACAGGGTCAGGGTTTCAATTGACAAGTGCATTATCAACAGCCTTGCATTTTAACGTGCATGAAATCTATAAGCTTAAATACTGAATATACAGGCCTATGTACCCCCCCCAGCACACACACACAATCATAATTACTCACATCACTAGTATCACAGGGTCAGGGTTTCTATTGACAAGTGCATTATCAACAGCATTGCATTTTCACGTGCATGAAATCTATAAGCTTACGGAACATACAGGTCTATGTCCCCCCCCACACACACACAATCATAATTACTCACATCACTAGTATCACAGACATTCAAATTCCATCATGAAATCTATTCGAAAACTTTCACAGTACAGTGATTTTCAAGTGCAAACGCTAGCTCTTCAAAGGTGCTGAATTCGACCAGCGTGCAAATCGCCAGATATCGCATCAGCAAATTATTATAAGGGCGCACATCACTGAAAATGATGCCAGTTTTTCTCTATAAAAATGCTAATTAAAATCATTTAAACAATTTTTGATATCTGCCATCTGTGATACAATTGTAGGATTTAATATTACTAATCATTACCAATCCAAATTTAGCCAAAATTATGCAAATTTCTGCTCATTTTAATGCTATCTATGTTTTTTTCTTAGAATAAAAATTAATTAAGATTTGTTCCAAGTCTACCATGTTACAATACTGATAATTCAATAAAAAAAACTTTTTAGACTGCAACAAGTCTGTCCTAAAACATTGTATTTATTTGGATAATGAATTGGAAATTCAAAATCATATTTGCTACACAAAGTAAAATTATTTGAAGTTTGAAATATATAGTGGACAAAATAAAGTCCAATTTGAAAGAATTTAATGTTCTAAGGTGTATGGCTCAAGGCTTGGATAGCAGTTATCCATGTTTGACCAATGCATGCATGGATAGCCCTAGTGAAATGGACATTGGATAGCTCTTATCCATAGTGCTGAGTGACCAGCATGGATAATTGCTATCCATTTTGCCTCTCAGTTTACATGTGTTTGGCCCAAGGCTTGGATAGCAGTTATCCATGCATACAAGTGAAATGGGAAAATAATGGATAGCTCTTATCCATCCCAGTGCTGACCAGCATGGATAATTGCTATCCATTTTGCTTGTCAGATTACATTTACAACCGAGATTATTTTCATTTTGGACTTTACTAAGTCCAGATATATTTTAAACTTGAAATTAAATTCACTTTGTGTAACAAGTATGATTTTGAATGTCAATTTATTATCCATTCCAAAAGAGCACCCCCCTTCCAAGGCTATATGATTAGGATTTGGACTAAGGTTAGGAAGTTGATATAGGATTAGGGTTTGCCTGTTAAGGGTATGTTAGGGTTAAGGTTGGGATTAGGGTTAGGTTAGGGTTAGGATTAGGATTAGGGTTAGGATTAGGGTTAGGATTAGAATTACGGTTAGTGTTATGGCCCATGTTTAGGGTTATAGGGTGCCGTATGTAGGAGGGTCTGCAATTACCTTGGATAAAATACAGTTGTTTGTGTGGGTGTGTGTACATCTGTACAGGTACATGTATGGCTATGTGAATATAGGCCTGTGATTCATATGAAGAATGTGCATGGTCTTTTTATAGTACAAGGACAAATTGGCCAATGCCAGAGGCTATATGCATACCAATGTGTGTACATCTACAAATGAGAAATTTTTGGTGGTTTGCTTTTCATTGCAAATTGCAGTCATTTTAAATTATCGCAGTTTTTTTTTTTTCTACTTCCTACGCACAAAATGGCGTTTAATTTACTCATAACATTCTGGCGTCTGGTAAAGCCGTGAAATTGTGCCTATTTAGAGAGGATATCTCATCATTTGTATAATGTACATCATCACTATACTTGTCCATGTTATCAAAGATATGGCTATATGCAGCTGTGAATTTCCAGCCCCCCCTTATGGCCAGGGTACCAGGGGATGGGTGGCTGGGACTTATACCAGGGCTAAATTTCAAAAATGTTAAAACTCCCGCCAAGTCCCGGACCGACGAGGAAACAACACATGGCCGGCCCTACAGGGACAAATTTTGTGTCAATGCCCGTCTGTTATAATAAACTGCCCGGCTATTTGTTCCGGGTACTGATCTGCACTGCAGGCAGGGGTTGGAGTGGGTCAGGGACTCAGGGTTTCAATTGACAAGTGCATTGTCAACAGTCTTCATTTTCACGTGCATCAAATCTATAAGCTTAACTACTGAACATACGGGCCTATACCCCCCCCACAATCATAATTACTCACATCACTAGTATCACAGGGTCAGGGTTTCAATTGACAAGTGCATTATCAACAGCCTTGCATTTTAACGTGCATGAAATCTATAAGCTTAAATACTGAATATACAGGCCTATGTACCCCCCCAGCACACACACACAATCATAATTACTCACATCACTAGTATCACAGGGTCAGGGTTTCTATTGACAAGTGCATTATCAACAGCATTGCATTTTCAGGTCCATGAAATCTACAACCTTCCGGAACATACAGGTCTATGTCCCCCCCCCACACACACAATCATAATTACTCACATCACTAGTATCACAGACATTCAAATTCCATCATGAAATCTATTCGGCTTTCACAGTACAGTGATTTTCAAGTTCAAACGCTAGCTCTTCAAAGGTGCTGAATTAGACCATCGTGCAAATCGCCAGATATCGCATCAACAAATTATTATAAAGGCGCACATCACTGAAAATGATGCCATTTTTCTCTATAAAAATGCTAATTAAAATCATTTAAACAATTTTGATATCTGCCATCTGTGATACAATTGTAGGATTTAATATTACTAATCATTACCAATCCAAATTTAGCCAAAATTATGCAAATTTCTGCTCATTTTAATGCTATCTATGTTGTTTTCTTAGAATAAAAATTAATTAAGATTTGTTCCAAGTCTACCATGTTACAATACTGATAATTCAATAAAAAAACTTTTTAGACTGCAACAAGTCTGTCCTAAAACATTGTATTTATTTGGATAATGAATTGGAAATTCAAAATCATATTTGCTACACAAAGTAAAATTATTTGAAGTTTGAAATATATAGTGGACAAAATAAAGTCCAATTTGAAAGAATTTAATGTTCTAAGGTGTATGGCTCAAGGCTTGGATAGCAGTTATCCATGTTTGACCAATGCATGCATGGATAGCCCTAGTGAAATGGACATTGGATAGCTCTTATCCATAGTGCTGAGTGACCAGCATGGATAATTGCTATCCATTTTGCCTCTCAGTTTACATGTGTTTGGCCCAAGGCTTGGATAGCAGTTATCCATGCATACAAGTGAAATGGGAAAATAATGGATAGCTCTTATCCATCCCAGTGCTGACCAGCATGGATAATTGCTATCCATTTTGCTTGTCAGATACATATTACAACAGAGATTATTTTCATTTTGGACTTTACTAAGTCCAGATATATTTTAAACTTGAAATTAAATTCACTTTGTGTAACAAGTATGATTTTGAATGTCAATTTATTATCCATTCCAAAGGAGCACCCCCTTCCAAGGCTATATGATTAGGATTTGGACTAAGGTTAGGAAGTTGATATAGGATTAGGGTTTGCCTGTTAAGGGTATGTTAGGGTTAAGGTTGGGATTAGGGTTAGGTTAGGGTTAGGATTAGGATTAGGGTTAGGATTAGGGTTAGGATTAGAATTACGGTTAGTGTTATGGCCCATGTTTAGGGTTATAGGGTGCCGTATGTAGGAGGGTCTGCAATTACCTTGGATAAAATACAGTTGTTTGTGTGGGTGTGTGTACATCTGTACAGGTACATGTATGGCTATGTGAATATAGGCCTGTGATTCATATGAAGAATGTGCATGGTCTTTTTATAGTACAAGGACAAATTGGCCAATGCCAGAGGCTATATGCATACCAATGTGTGTACATCTACAAATGAGAAATTTTTGGTGGTTTGCTTTTCATTGCAAATTGCAGTCATTTTAAATTATCGCAGTTTTTTAATTGCAACTTCCTCGCACAAAATGGCGTTTAATTTACTTGTAACATTACGCGTCTGGTAAAGCCGTGAAATTGTGCCTATTTAGAGGATATCTCATCATTTGTATAATGTACATCATCACTATACTTGTCCATGTTATCAAAGATATGGCTATATGCAGCTGTGAATTTCCAGCCCCCCCCCCTTATGGCCAGGGTACCAGGGGGATGGGTGGCTGGGACTTATACCAGGGCTAAATTTCAAAAATGTTAAAACTCCCGCCAAGTCCCGGACCGACGGGAAACAACACATGGCCGGCCCTACAGGGACAAATTTTGTGTCAATGCCCGTCTGTTATAATAAACTGCCCGGCTATTTGTTCCGGGTACTGATCTGCACTGCAGGCAGGGGTTGGAGTGGGTCAGGGACTCAGGGTTTCAATTGACAAGTGCATTGTCAACAGTCTTCATTTTCACGTGCATCAAATCTATAAGCAACTACTGAACATACGGGCCTATACCCCCCCCCACAATCATAATTACTCACATCACTAGTATCACAGGGTCAGGGTTTCAATTGACAAGTGCATTATCAACAGCCTTGCATTTTAACGTGCATGAAATCTATAAGCTTAAATACTGAATATACAGGCCTATGTACCCCCCCAGCACACACACACAATCATAATTACTCACATCACTAGTATCACAGGGTCAGGGTTTCTATTGACAAGTGCATTATCAACAGCATTGCATTTTCACGTGCATGAAATCTATAAGCTTACGGAACATACAGGTCTATGTCCCCCCCCCACACACACACAATCATAATTACTCACATCACTAGTATCACAGACATTCAAATTCCATCATGAAATCTATTAGGCTTTCACAGTACAGTGATTTTCAAGTTCACACGCTAGCTCTTCACAGGTGCTGAATTCGACCATCGTGCAAATCGCCAGATATCGCATCTGCAAATTATTATACGGGCGCACATCACTGAAAATGATGCCAGTTTTTCTCTATAAAAATGCTAATTAAAATCATTTAAACAATTTTGATATCTGCCATCTGTGATACAATTGTAGGATTTAATATTACTAATCATTACCAATCCAAATTTAGCCAAAATTATGCAAATTTCTGCTCATTTTAATGCTATCTATGTTTTTTCTTAGAATAAAAATTAATTAAGATTTGTTCCAAGTCTACCATGTTACAATACTGATAATTCAATAAAAAAAACTTTTTAGACTGCAACAAGTCTGTCCTAAAACATTGTATTTATTTGGATAATGAATTGGAAATTCAAAATCATATTTGCTACACAAAGTAAAATTATTTGAAGTTTGAAATATATAGTGGACAAAATAAAGTCCAATTTGAAAGAATTTAATGTTCTAAGGTGTATGGCTCAAGGCTTGGATAGCAGTTATCCATGTTTGACCAATGCATGCATGGATAGCCCTAGTGAAATGGACATTGGATAGCTCTTATCCATAGTGCTGAGTGACCAGCATGGATAATTGCTATCCATTTTGCCTCTCAGTTTACATGTGTTTGGCCCAAGGCTTGGATAGCAGTTATCCATGCATACAAGTGAAATGGGAAAATAATGGATAGCTCTTATCCATCCCAGTGCTGACCAGCATGGATAATTGCTATCCATTTTGCTTGTCAGATTACATATTACAACAGAGATTATTTTCATTTTGGACTTTACTAAGTCCAGATATATTTTAAACTTGAAATTAAATTCACTTTGTGTAACAAGTATGATTTTGAATGTCAATTTATTATCCATTCCAAAGAGCACCCCCCCTTCAAGGCTATATGATTAGGATTTGGACTAAGGTTAGGAAGTTGATATAGGATTAGGGTTTGCCTGTTAAGGGTATGTTAGGGTTAAGGTTGGGATTAGGGTTAGGTTAGGGTTAGGATTAGGATTAGGGTTAGGATTAGGGTTAGGATTAGAATTACGGTTAGTGTTATGGCCCATGTTTAGGGTTATAGGGTGCCGTATGTAGGAGGGTCTGCAATTACCTTGGATAAAATACAGTTGTTTGTGTGGGTGTGTGTACATCTGTACAGGTACATGTATGGCTATGTGAATATAGGCCTGTGATTCATATGAAGAATGTGCATGGTCTTTTTATAGTACAAGGACAAATTGGCCAATGCCAGAGGCTATATGCATACCAATGTGTGTACATCTACAAATGAGAAATTTTTGGTGGTTTGCTTTTCATTGCAAATTGCAGTCATTTTAAATTATCGCAGTTTTTTTAATTGCAACTTCCTACGCACAAAATGGCGTTTAATTTACTCGCAGCATTTCGCGTCTGGTAAAGCCGTGAAATTGTGCCTATTTAGAGGATATCTCATCATTTGTATAATGTACATCATCACTATACTTGTCCATGTTATCAAAGATATGGCTATATGCAGCTGTGAATTTCAGCCCCCCCTTATGGCCAGGGTACCAGGGGATGGGTGGCTGGGACTTATACCAGGGCTAAATTTCAAAATGTTAAAACTCCCGCCAAGTCCCGGACCGACGGGAAACAACACATGGCCGGCCCTACAGGGACAAATTTTGTGTCAATGCCCGTCTGTTATCATAAACTGCCCGGCTATTTGTTCCGGGTACTGATCTGCACACTGCAGGCAGGGGTTGGAGTGGGTCAGGGACTCAGGGTTTCAATTGACAAGTGCATTGTCAACAGTCTTCATTTTCACGTGCATCAAATCTATAGGCTTAACTACTGAACATACGGGCCTATGCACCCCCCCACAATCATAATTACTCACATCACTAGTATCACAGGGTCAGGGTTTCAATTGACAAGTGCATTATCAACAGCCTTGCATTTTAACGTGCATGAAATCTATAAGCTTAAATACTGAATATACAGGCCTATACCCCCCCAGCACACACACACAATCATAATTACTCACATCACTAGTATCACAGGGTCAGGGTTTCTATTGACAAGTGCATTATCAACAGCATTGCATTTTCACGTGCATGAAATCTATAAGCTTACGGAACATACAGGTCTATGTCCCCCCCCCACACACACACAATCATAATTACTCACATCACTAGTATCACAGACATTCAAATTCCATCATGAAATCTATTCGGCTTTCACAGTACAGTGATTTTCAAGTTCAAGCGCTAGCTCTTCAAAGGTGCTGAATTCGACCATCGTGCAAATCGCCAGATATCGCATCAACAAATTATTATAAGTAGCGCACATCACTGAAAATGATGCCAGTTTTTCTCTATAAAAATGCTAATTAAAATCATTTAAACAATTTTTGATATCTGCCATCTGTGATACAATTGTAGGATTTAATATTACTAATCATTACCAATCTAAATTTAGCCAAAATTATGCAAATTTCTGCTCATTTTAATGCTATCTATGTTTTTTTCTTAGAATAAAAATTAATTAAGATTTGTTCCAAGTCTACCATGTTACAATACTGATAATTCAATAAAAAAACTTTTTAGACTGCAACAAGTCTGTCCTAAAACATTGTATTTATTTGGATAATGAATTGGAAATTCAAAATCATATTTGCTACACAAAGTAAAATTATTTGAAGTTTGAAATATATAGTGGACAAAATAAAGTCCAATTTGAAAGAATTTAATGTTCTAAGGTGTATGGCTCAAGGCTTGGATAGCAGTTATCCATGTTTGACCAATGCATGCATGGATAGCCCTAGTGAAATGGACATTGGATAGCTCTTATCCATAGTGCTGAGTGACCAGCATGGATAATTGCTATCCATTTTGCCCTCTCAGTTTACATGTGTTTGGCCCAAGGCTTGGATAGCAGTTATCCATGCATACAAGTGAAATGGGAAAATAATGGATAGCTCTTATCCATCCCAGTGCTGACCAGCATGGATAATTGCTATCCATTTTGCTTGTCAGATTACATATTACAACAGAGATTATTTTCATTTTGGACTTTACTAAGTCCAGATATATTTTAAACTTGAAATTAAATTCACTTTGTGTAACAAGTATGATTTTGAATGTCCAATTTATTATCCATTCCAAAAGGAGCACCCCCCCCCTTCCAAGGCTATATGATTAGGATTTGGACTAAGGTTAGGAAGTTGATATAGGATTAGGGTTTGCCTGTTAAGGGTATGTTAGGGTTAAGGTTGGGATTAGGGTTAGGTTAGGGTTAGGATTAGGATTAGGGTTAGGATTAGGGTTAGGATTAGAATTACGGTTAGTGTTATGGCCCATGTTTAGGGTTTAGGGTGCCGTATGTAGGAGGGGTCTGCAATTACCTTGGATAAAATACAGTTGTTTGTGTGGGTGTGTGTACATCTGTACAGGTACATGTATGGCTATGTGAATATAGGCCTGTGATTCATATGAAGAATGTGCATGGTCTTTTTATAGTACAAGGACAAATTGGCCAATGCCAGAGGCTATATGCATACCAATGTGTGTACATCTACAAATGAGAAATTTTTGGTGGTTTGCTTTTCATTGCAAATTGCAGTCATTTTAAATTTATCGCAGTTTTTTAATTGCAACTTCCTACGCACAAAATGGCGTTTAATTTACTCATAACATTACTGGCGTCTGGTAAAGCCGTGAAATTGTGCCTATTTAGAGGATATCTCATCATTTGTATAATGTACATCATCACTATACTTGTCCATGTTATCAAAGATATGGCTATATGCAGCTGTGAATTTCCAGCCCCCCCCCCTTATGGCCAGGGTACCAGGGGGATGGGTGGCTGGGACTTATACCAGGGCTAAATTTCAAAAATGTTAAAACTCCCGACCAAGTCCCGGACCGACGGGAAACAACACATGGCCGGCCCTACAGGGACAAATTTTGTGTCAATGCCCGTCTGTTATAATAAACTGCCCGGCTATTTGTTCCGGTACTGATCTGCACTGCAGGCAGGGGTTGGAGTGGGTCAGGGACTCAGGGTTTCAATTGACAAGTGCATTGTCAACAGTCTTCATTTTCACGTGCATCAAATCTATAAGCTTAACTACTGAACATACGGGCCTATGCCCCCCCCCCCCCACAATCATAATTACTCACATCACTAGTATCACAGGGTCAGGGTTTCAATTGACAAGTGCATTATCAACAGCCTTGCATTTTAACGTGCATGAAATCTATAAGCTTAAATACTGAATATACAGGCCTATGTACCCCCCCCCAGCACACACACACAATCATAATTACTCACATCACTAGTATCACAGGGTCAGGGTTTCTATTGACAAGTGCATTATCAACAGCATTGCATTTTCACGTGCATGAAATCTATAAGCTTACGGAACATACAGGTCTATGTCCCCCCCCACACACACACAATCATAATTACTCACATCACTAGTATCACAGACATTCAAATTCCATCATGAAATCTATTCGGCTTTCACAGTACAGTGATTTTCAAGTTCAAGCGCTAGCTCTTCAAAGGTGCTGAATTCGACCATCGTGCAAATCGCCAGATATCGCATCAGCAAATTATTATACGGTCGCACATCACTGAAAATGATGCCAGTTTTTCTCTATAAAAATGCTAATTAAAATCATTTAAACAATTTTTGATATCTGCCATCTGTGATACAATTGTAGGATTTAATATTACTAATCATTACCAATCCAAATTTAGCCAAAATTATGCAAATTTCTGCTCATTTTAATGCTATCTATGTTTTTTTCTTAGAATAAAAATTAATTAAGATTTGTTCCAAGTCTACCATGTTACAATACTGATAATTCAATAAAAAAAACTTTTTAGACTGCAACAAGTCTGTCCTAAAACATTGTATTTATTTGGATAATGAATTGGAAATTCAAAATCATATTTGCTACACAAAGTAAAATTATTTGAAGTTTGAAATATATAGTGGACAAAATAAAGTCCAATTTGAAAGAATTTAATGTTCTAAGGTGTATGGCTCAAGGCTTGGATAGCAGTTATCCATGTTTGACCAATGCATGCATGGATAGCCCTAGTGAAATGGACATTGGATAGCTCTTATCCATAGTGCTGAGTGACCAGCATGGATAATTGCTATCCATTTTGCCTCTCAGTTTACATGTGTTTGGCCCAAGGCTTGGATAGCAGTTATCCATGCATACAAGTGAAATGGGAAAATAATGGATAGCTCTTATCCATCCCAGTGCTGACCAGCATGGATAATTGCTATCCATTTTGCTTGTCAGATTACATATTACAACAGAGATTATTTTCATTTTGGACTTTACTAAGTCCAGATATATTTTAAACTTGAAATTAAATTCACTTTGTGTAACAAGTATGATTTTGAATGTCAATTTATTATCCATTCAAAAGAGCACCCCCCTTCCAAGGCTATATGATTAGGATTTGGACTAAGGTTAGGAAGTTGATATAGGATTAGGGTTTGCCTGTTAAGGGTATGTTAGGGTTAAGGTTGGGTTTAGGGTTAGGTTAGGGTTAGGATTAGGATTAGGGTTAGGATTAGGGTTAGGATTAGAGTTACGGTTAGTGTTATGGCCCATGTTTAGGGTTATAGGGTGCCGTATGTAGGAGGGTCTGCAATTACCTTGGATAAAATACAGTTGTTTGTGTGGGTGTGTGTACATCTGTACAGGTACATGTATGGCTATGTGAATATAGGCCTGTGATTCATATGAAGAATGTGCATGGTCTTTTTATAGTACAAGGACAAATTGGCCAATGCCAGAGGCTATATGCATACCAATGTGTGTACATCTACAAATGAGAAATTTTTGGTGGTTTGCTTTTCATTGCAAATTGCAGTCATTTTAAATTATCGCAGTTTTTTAATTGCAACTTCCCTACGCACAAAATGGCGTTTAATTTACTCGCATAACATTACGCGTCTGGTAAAGCCGTGAAATTGTGCCTATTTAGAGGATATCTCATCATTTGTATAATGTACATCATCACTATACTTGTCCATGTTATCAAAGATATGGCTATATGCAGCTGTGAATTTCCAGCCCCCCCCCTTATGGCCAGGGTACCAGGGGATGGGTGGCTGGGACTTATACCAGGGCTAAATTTCAAAAATGTTAAAACTCCCGCCAAGTCCCGGACCCGGGAAACAACACATGGCCGGCCCTACAGGGACAAATTTTGTGTCAATGCCCGTCTGTTATAATAAACTGCCCGGCTATTTGTTCCGGTACTGATCTACACTGCAGGCAGGGGTTGGAGTGGGTCAGGGACTCAGGGTTTCAATTGACAAGTGCATTGTCAACAGTCTTCATTTTCACGTGCATCAAATCTATAAGCAACTACTGAACATACGGGCCTATGCACCCCCCCCACAATCATAATTACTCACATCACTAGTATCACAGGGTCAGGGTTTCAATTGACAAGTGCATTATCAACAGCCTTGCATTTTAACGTGCATGAAATCTATAAGCTTAAATACTGAATATACAGGCCTATGTACCCCCCCCCCAGCACACACACACAATCATAATTACTCACATCACTAGTATCACAGGGTCAGGGTTTCTATTGACAAGTGCATTATCAACAGCATTGCATTTTCACGTGCATGAAATCTATAAGCTTACGGAACATACAGGTCTATCCCCCCCCCCCACACACACACAATCATAATTACTCACATCACTAGTATCACAGACATTCAAATTCCATCATGAAATCTATTCGGCTTTCACAGTACAGTGATTTTCAAGTTCAAGCGCTAGCTCTTCAAAGGTGCTGAATTCGACCATCGTGCAAATCGCCAGATATCGCATCAGCAAATTATTATAAGGCGCACATCACTGAAAATGATGCCAGTTTTTCTCTATAAAAATGCTAATTAAAATCATTTAAACAATTTTTGATATCTGCCATCTGTGATACAATTGTAGGATTTAATATTACTAATCATTACCAATCCAAATTTAGCCAAAATTATGCAAATTTCTGCTCATTTTAATGCTATCTATGTTTTTTTCTTAGAATAAAAATTAATTAAGATTTGTTCCAAGTCTACCATGTTACAATACTGATAATTCAATAAAAAAAACTTTTTAGACTGCAACAAGTCTGTCCTAAAACATTGTATTTATTTGGATAATGAATTGGAAATTCAAAATCATATTTGCTACACAAAGTAAAATTATTTGAAGTTTGAAATATATAGTGGACAAAATAAAGTCCAATTTGAAAGAATTTAATGTTCTAAGGTGTATGGCTCAAGGCTTGGATAGCAGTTATCCATGTTTGACCAATGCATGCATGGATAGCCCTAGTGAAATGGACATTGGATAGCTCTTATCCATAGTGCTGAGTGACCAGCATGGATAATTGCTATCCATTTTGCCTCTCAGTTTACATGTGTTTGGCCCAAGGCTTGGATAGCAGTTATCCATGCATACAAGTGAAATGGGAAAATAATGGATAGCTCTTATCCATCCCAGTGCTGACCAGCATGGATAATTGCTATCCATTTTGCTTGTCAGATTACATATTACAACAGAGATTATTTTCATTTTGGACTTTACTAAGTCAGATATATTTTAAACTTGAAATTAAATTCACTTTGTGTAACAAGTATGATTTTGAATGTCAATTTATTATCCATTCCAAAAGGAGCACCCCCCTTCCAAGGCTATATGATTAGGATTTGGACTAAGGTTAGGAAGTTGATATAGGATTAGGGTTTGCCTGTTAAGGGTATGTTAGGGTTAAGGTTGGGATTAGGGTTAGGTTAGGGTTAGGATTAGGATTAGGGTTAGGATTAGGGTTAGGATTAGAATTACGGTTAGTGTTATGGCCCATGTTTAGGGTTATAGGGTACCCGTATGTAGGAGGGTCTGCAATTACCTTGGATAAAATACAGTTGTTTGTGTGGGTGTGTGTACATCTGTACAGGTACATGTATGGCTATGTGAATATAGGCCTGTGATTCATATGAAGAATGTGCATGGTCTTTTTATAGTACAAGGACAAATTGGCCAATGCCAGAGGCTATATGCATACCAATGTGTGTACATCTACAAATGAGAAATTTTTGGTGGTTTGCTTTTCATTGCAAATTGCAGTCATTTTAAATTATCGCAGTTTTTTAATTGCAACTTCCCTACGCACAAAATGGCGTTTAATTTACTCATAACATTCTGGCGTCTGGTAAAGCCGTGAAATTGTGCCTATTTAGAGGATATCTCATCATTTGTATAATGTACATCATCACTATACTTGTCCATGTTATCAAAGATATGGCTATATGCAGCTGTGAATGTCCAGCCCCCCCCCCTTATGGCCAGGGTACCAGGGGGATGGGTGGCTGGGACTTATACCAGGGCTAAATTTCAAAAATGTTAAAACTCCCGGCCAAGCCCCGGCCCGACGGGAAACAACACATGGCCCGGCCCTACAGGGACAAATTTTGTGTCAATGCCGTCTGTTATAATAAACTGCCCGGCTATTTGTTCCGGGTACTGATCTACACTGCAGGCAGGGGTTGGAGTGGGTCAGGGACTCAGGGTTTCAATTGACAAGTGCATTGTCAACAGTCTTCATTTTCACGTGCATCAAATCTATAAGCAACTACTGAACATACGGGCCTATGCACCCCCCCACAATCATAATTACTCACATCACTAGTATCACAGGGTCAGGGTTTCAATTGACAAGTGCATTATCAACAGCCTTGCATTTTAACGTGCATGAAATCTATAAGCTTAAATACTGAATATACAGGCCTATGTACCCCCCCAGCACACACACACAATCATAATTACTCACATCACTAGTATCACAGGGTCAGGGTTTCTATTGACAAGTGCATTATCAACAGCATTGCATTTTCACGTGCATGAAATCTATAAGCTTACGGAACATACAGGTCTATGTCCCCCCCCCACACACACACAATCATAATTACTCACATCACTAGTATCACAGACATTCAAATTCCATCATGAAATCTATTCGGCTTTCACAGTACAGTGATTTTCAAGTTCAAGCGCTAGCTCTTCAAAGGTGCTGAATTCGACCATCGTGCAAATCGCCAGATATCGCATCAGCAAATTATTATAACGGCGCACATCACTGAAAATGATGCCAGTTTTTCTCTATAAAAATGCTAATTAAAATCATTTAAACAATTTTTGATATCTGCCATCTGTGATACAATTGTAGGATTTAATATTACTAATCATTACCAATCCAAATTTAGCCAAAATTATGCAAATTTCTGCTCATTTTAATGCTATCTATGTTTTTTCTTAGAATAAAATTAATTAAGATTTGTTCCAAGTCTACCATGTTACAATACTGATAATTCAATAAAAAAACTTTTTAGACTGCAACAAGTCTGTCCTAAAACATTGTATTTATTTGGATAATGAATTGGAAATTCAAAATCATATTTGCTACACAAAGTAAAATTATTTGAAGTTTGAAATATATAGTGGACAAAATAAAGTCCAATTTGAAAGAATTTAATGTTCTAAGGTGTATGGCTCAAGGCTTGGATAGCAGTTATCCATGTTTGACCAATGCATGCATGGATAGCCCTAGTGAAATGGACATTGGATAGCTCTTATCCATAGTGCTGAGTGACCAGCATGGATAATTGCTATCCATTTTGCCTCTCAGTTTACATGTGTTTGGCCCAAGGCTTGGATAGCAGTTATCCATGCATACAAGTGAAATGGGAAAATAATGGATAGCTCTTATCCATCCCAGTGCTGACCAGCATGGATAATTGCTATCCATTTTGCTTGTCAGATTACATATTACAACAGAGATTATTTTCATTTTGGACTTTACTAAGTCCAGATATATTTTAAACTTGAAATTAAATTCACTTTGTGTAACAAGTATGATTTTGAATGTCAATTTATTATCCATTCCAAAGAGCACCCCCCTTCCAAGGCTATATGATTAGGATTTGGACTAAGGTTAGGAAGTTGATATAGGATTAGGGTTTGCCTGTTAAGGGTATGTTAGGGTTAAGGTTGGGATTAGGGTTAGGTTAGGGTTAGGATTAGGATTAGGGTTAGGATTAGGGTTAGGATTAGAATTACGGTTAGTGTTATGGCCCATGTTTAGGGTTATAGGGTACCGTATGTAGGAGGGGCCTGCAATTACCTTGGATAAAATACAGTTGTTTGTGTGGGTGTGTGTACATCTGTACAGGTACATGTATGGCTATGTGAATATAGGCCTGTGATTCATATGAAGAATGTGCATGGTCTTTTTATAGTACAAGGACAAATTGGCCAATGCCAGAGGCTATATGCATACCAATGTGTGTACATCTACAAATGAGAAATTTTTGGTGGTTTGCTTTTCATTGCAAATTGCAGTCATTTTAAATTATCGCAGTTTTTTAATTGCAACTTCCTCGCACAAAATGGCGTTTAATTTACTCATAACATTACTGGCGTCTGGTAAAGCCGTGAAATTGTGCCTATTTAGAGGATATCTCATCATTTGTATAATGTACATCATCACTATACTTGTCCATGTTATCAAAGATATGGCTATATGCAGCTGTGAATTTCAGCCCCCCCCTTATGGCCAGGGTACCAGGGGATGGGTGGCTGGGACTTATACCAGGGCTAAATTTCAAAAATGTTAAAACTCCCGCCAAGTCCCGGACCGACGAGGAAACAACACATGGCCGGCCCTACAGGGACAAATTTTGTGTCAATGCCCGTCTGTTATAATAAACTGCCCGGCTATTTGTTCCGGTACTGATCTGCACTGCAGGCAGGGGTTGGGGTGGGTCAGGGACTCAGGGTTTCAATTGACAAGTGCATTGTCAACAGTCTTCATTTTCACGTGCATCAAATCTATAAGCAACTACTGAACATACGGGCCTATGCACCCCCCCCACAATCATAATTACTCACATCACTAGTATCACAGGGTCAGGGTTTCAATTGACAAGTGCATTATCAACAGCCTTGCATTTTAACGTGCATGAAATCTATAAGCTTAAATACTGAATATACAGGCCTATGTACCCCCCCAGCACACACACACAATCATAATTACTCACATCACTAGTATCACAGGGTCAGGGTTTCTATTGACAAGTGCATTATCAACAGCATTGCATTTTCACGTGCATGAAATCTATAAGCTTACGGAACATACAGGTCTATGTCCCCCCCACACACACACAATCATAATTACTCACATCACTAGTATCACAGACATTCAAATTCCATCATGAAATCTATTCGGCTTTCACAGTACAGTGATTTTCAAGTTCAAGCGCTAGCTCTTCAAAGGTGCGGAATTCGACCATCGTGCAAATCGCCAGATATCGCATCAGCAAATTATTATAAGGCGCACATCACTGAAAATGATGCCAGTTTTTCTCTATAAAAATGCTAATTAAAATCATTTAAACAATTTTTGATATCTGCCATCTGTGATACAATTGTAGGATTTAATATTACTAATCATTACCAATCCAAATTTAGCCAAAATTATGCAA
This sequence comes from Amphiura filiformis, assembly GCF_039555335.1. Taxonomy (NCBI): domain Eukaryota; kingdom Metazoa; phylum Echinodermata; class Ophiuroidea; order Amphilepidida; family Amphiuridae; genus Amphiura; species Amphiura filiformis. The sequence continues at coordinate 209,845 of NW_027305567.1, read as the reverse complement.
ATTTCTGCTCATTTTAATGCTATCTATGTTTTTTTCTTAGAATAAAAATTAATTAAGATTTGTTCCAAGTCTACCATGTTACAATACTGATAATTCAATAAAAAAAACTTTTTAGACTGCAACAAGTCTGTCCTAAAACATTGTATTTATTTGGATAATGAATTGGAAATTCAAAATCATATTTGCTACACAAAGTAAAATTATTTGAAGTTTGAAATATATAGTGGACAAAATAAAGTCCAATTTGAAAGAATTTAATGTTCTAAGGTGTATGGCTCAAGGCTTGGATAGCAGTTATCCATGTTTGACCAATGCATGCATGGATAGCCCTAGTGAAATGGACATTGGATAGCTCTTATCCATAGTGCTGAGTGACCAGCATGGATAATTGCTATCCATTTTGCCTCTCAGTTTACATGTGTTTGGCCCAAGGCTTGGATAGCAGTTATCCATGCATACAAGTGAAATGGGAAAATAATGGATAGCTCTTATCCATCCCAGTGCTGACCAGCATGGATAATTGCTATCCATTTTGCTTGTCAGATTACATATTACAACAGAGATTATTTTCATTTTGGACTTTACTAAGTCCAGATATATTTTAAACTTGAAATTAAATTCACTTTGTGTAACAAGTATGATTTTGAATGTCAATTTATTATCCATTCCAAAAGGAGCACCCCCCTTCCAAGGCTATATGATTAGGATTTGGACTAAGGTTAGGAAGTTGATATAGGATTAGGGTTTGCCTGTTAAGGGTATGTTAGGGTTAAGGTTGGGATTAGGGTTAGGTTAGGGTTAGGATTAGGATTAGGGTTAGGATTAGGGTTAGGATTAGAATTACGGTTAGTGTTATGGCCCATGTTTAGGGTTATAGGGTGCCGTATGTAGGAGGGTCTGCAATTACCTTGGATAAAATACAGTTGTTTGTGTGGGTGTGTGTACATCTGTACAGGTACATGTATGGCTATGTGAATATAGGCCTGTGATTCATATGAAGAATGTGCATGGTCTTTTTATAGTACAAGGACAAATTGGCCAATGCCAGAGGCTATATGCATACCAATGTGTGTACATCTACAAATGAGAAATTTTTGGTGGTTTGCTTTTCATTGCAAATTGCAGTCATTTTAAATTATCGCAGTTTTTTTTAATTGCAACTTCCTCGCACAAAATGGCGTTTAATTTACTCATAACATTACTGGCGTCTGGTAAAGCCGTGAAATTGTGCCTATTTAGAGGATATCTCATCATTTGTATAATGTACATCATCACTATACTTGTCCATGTTATCAAAGATATGGCTATATGCAGCTGTGAATTTCCAGCCCCCCCTTATGGCCAGGGTACCAGGGGATGGGTGGCTGGGACTTATACCAGGGCTAAATTTCAAAAATGTTAAAACTCCCGCCAAGTCCCGGACCGACGGGAAACAACACATGGCCGGCCCTACAGGGACAAATTTTGTGTCAATGCCCGTCTGTTATAATAAACTGCCCGGCTATTTGTTACGGGTACTGATCTGCACTGCAGGCAGGGGTTGGAGTGGGTCAGGGACTCAGGGTTTCAATTGACAAGTGCATTGTCAACAGTCTTCATTTTCACGTGCATCAAATCTATAAGCTTAACTACTGAACATACGGGCCTATGCACCCCCCCCCACAATCATAATTACTCACATCACTAGTATCACAGGGTCAGGGTTTCAATTGACAAGTGCATTATCAACAGCCTTGCATTTTAACGTGCATGAAATCTATAAGCTTAAATACTGAATATACAGGCCTATGTACCCCCCCCAGCACACACACACAATCATAATTACTCACATCACTAGTATCACAGGGTCAGGGTTTCTATTGACAAGTGCATTATCAACAGCATTGCATTTTCACGTGCATGAAATCTATAAGCTTACGGAACATACAGGTCTATGTCCCCCCCCACACACACACAATCATAATTACTCACATCACTAGTATCACAGACATTCAAATTCCATCATGAAATCTATTCGGCTTTCACAGTACAGTGATTTTCAAGTTCAAACGCTAGCTCTTCAAAGGTGCTGAATTCGACCATCGTGCAAATCGCCAGATATCGCATCAGCAAATTATTATAAGGGCGCACATCACTGAAAATGATGCCAGTTTTTCTCTATAAAAATGCTAATTAAAATCATTTAAACAATTTTTGATATCTGCCATCTGTGATACAATTGTAGGATTTAATATTACTAATCATTACCAATCCAAATTTAGCCAAAATTATGCAAATTTCTGCTCATTTTAATGCTATCTATGTTTTTTTTTTTGATTAAAAATTAATTAAGATTTGTTCCAAGTCTACCATGTTACAATACTGATAATTCAATAAAAAAACTTTTTAGACTGCAACAAGTCTGTCCTAAAACATTGTATTTATTTGGATAATGAATTGGAAATTCAAAATCATATTTGCTACACAAAGTAAAATTATTTGAAGTTTGAAATATATAGTGGACAAAATAAAGTCCAATTTGAAAGAATTTAATGTTCTAAGGTGTATGGCTCAAGGCTTGGATAGCAGTTATCCATGTTTGACCAATGCATGCATGGATAGCCCTAGTGAAATGGACATTGGATAGCTCTTATCCATAGTGCTGAGTGACCAGCATGGATAATTGCTATCCATTTTGCCTCTCAGTTTACATGTGTTTGGCCCAAGGCTTGGATAGCAGTTATCCATGCATACAAGTGAAATGGGAAAATAATGGATAGCTCTTATCCATCCCAGTGCTGACCAGCATGGATAATTGCTATCCATTTTGCTTGTCAGATTACATATTACAACAGAGATTATTTTCATTTTGGACTTTACTAAGTCCAGATATATTTTAAACTTGAAATTAAATTCACTTTGTGTAACAAGTATGATTTTGAATGTCAATTTATTATCCATTCCAAAGGAGCACCCCCCTTCCAAGGCTATATGATTAGGATTTGGACTAAGGTTAGGAAGTTGATATAGGATTAGGGTTTGCCTGTTAAGGGTATGTTAGGGTTAAGGTTGGGATTAGGGTTAGGTTAGGGTTAGGATTAGGATTAGGGTTAGGATTAGGGTTAGGATTAGAATTACGGTTAGTGTTATGGCCCATGTTTAGGGTTATAATTTACCGTATGTAGGAGGGTCTGCAATTACCTTGGATAAAATACAGTTGTTTGTGTGGGTGTGTGTACATCTGTACAGGTACATGTATGGCTATGTGAATATAGGCCTGTGATTCATATGAAGAATGTGCATGGTCTTTTTATAGTACAAGGACAAATTGGCCAATGCCAGAGGCTATATGCATACCAATGTGTGTACATCTACAAATGAGAAATTTTGGTGGTTTGCTTTTCATTGCAAATTGCAGTCATTTTAAATTATCGCAGTTTTTTTAATTGTAACTTCCTATACACAAAATGGCGTTTAATTTACTTTCATAACATTACAGCGTCTGGTAAAGCCGTGAAATTGTGCCTATTTAGAGGATATCTCATCATTTGTATAATGTACATCATCACTATACTTGTCCATGTTATCAAAGATATGGCTATATGCAGCTGTGAATTTCCAGCCCCCCCCTTATGGCCAGGGTACCAGGGGATGGGTGGCTGGGACTTATACCAGGGCTAAATTTCAAAAATGTTAAAACTCCCGCCAAGTCCCGGACCGACGGGAAACAACACATGGCCGGCCCTACAGGGACAAATTTTGTGTCAATGCCCGTCTGTTATAATAAACTGCCCGGCTATTTGTTCCGGGTCCTGATCTGCACTGCAGGCAGGGGTTGGAGTGGGTCAGGGACTCAGGGTTTCAATTGACAAGTGCATTGTCAACAGTCTTCATTTTTACGTGCATGAAATCTATAAGCATAACTAATGAGCATACGGGCCTATGCACCCCCCCCACAATCATAATTACTCACATCACTAGTATCACAGGGTCAGGGTTTCAATTGACAAGTGCATTATCAACAGCCTTGCATTTTAACGTGCATGAAATCTATAAGCTTAAATACTGAATATACAGGCCTATGTACCCCCCAGCACACACACACAATCATAATTACTCACATCACTAGTATCACAGGGTCAGGGTTTCTATTGACAAGTGCATTATCAACAGCATTGCATTTTCACGTGCATGAAATCTATAAGCTTACGGAACATACAGGTCTATGTCCCCCCCACACACACACATCATATAATTACTCACATCACTAGTATCACAGACATTCAAATTCCATCATGAAATCTATTCGGCTTTCACAGTACAGTGATTTTCAAGTTCAAACGCTAGCTCTTCAAAGGTGCTGAATTCGACCATCGTGCAAATCGCCAGATATCGCATCAGCAAATTATTATAAGGGCGCACATCACTGAAAATGATGCCAGTTTTTCTCTATAAAAATGCTAATTAAAATCATTTAAACAATTTTTGATATCTGCCATCTGTGATACAATTGTAGGATTTAATATTACTAATCATTACCAATCCAAATTTAGCCAAAATTATGCAAATTTCTGCTCATTTTAATGCTATCTATGTTTTTTTTTTAGAATAAAAATTAATTAAGATTTGTTCCAAGTCTACCATGTTACAATACTGATAATTCAATAAAAAAAACTTTTTAGACTGCAACAAGTCTGTCCTAAAACATTGTATTTATTTGGATAATGAATTGGAAATTCAAAATCATATTTGCTACACAAAGTAAAATTATTTGAAGTTTGAAATATATAGTGGACAAAATAAAGTCCAATTTGAAAGAATTTAATGTTCTAAGGTGTATGGCTCAAGGCTTGGATAGCAGTTATCCATGTTTGACCAATGCATGCATGGATAGCCCTAGTGAAATGGACATTGGATAGCTCTTATCCATAGTGCTGAGTGACCAGCATGGATAATTGCTATCCATTTTGCCTCTCAGTTTACATGTGTTTGGCCCAAGGCTTGGATAGCAGTTATCCATGCATACAAGTGAAATGGGAAAATAATGGATAGCTCTTATCCATCCCAGTGCTGACCAGCATGGATAATTGCTATCCATTTTGCTTGTCAGATTACATATTACAACAGAGATTATTTTCATTTTGGACTTTACTAAGTCCAGATATATTTTAAACTTGAAATTAAATTCACTTTGTGTAACAAGTATGATTTTGAATGTCCAATTTATTATCCATTCCAAAGGAGCACCCCCCCCCCTTCCAAGGCTATATGATTAGGATTTGGACTAAGGTTAGGAAGTTGATATAGGATTAGGGTTTGCCTGTTAAGGGTATGTTAGGGTTAAGGTTGGGATTAGGGTTAGGTTAGGGTTAGGATTAGGATTAGGGTTAGGATTAGGGTTAGGATTAGAATTACGGTTAGTGTTATGGCCCATGTTTAGGGTTATAGGGAATTACCGTGTATGTAGGAGGGTCTGCAATTACCTTGGATAAAATACAGTTGTTTGTGTGGGTGTGTGTACATCTGTACAGGTACATGTATGGCTATGTGAATATAGGCCTGTGATTCATATGAAGAATGTGCATGGTCTTTTTATAGTACAAGGACAAATTGGCCAATGCCAGAGGCTATATGCATACCAATGTGTGTACATCTACAAATGAGAAATTTTTGGTGGTTTGCTTTTCATTGCAAATTGCAGTCATTTTAAATTATCGCAGTTTTTTAATTGCAACTTCCTACGCACAAAATGGCGTTAATTTACTCATAACATTGGCGTCTGGTAAAGCCGTGAAATTGTGCCTATTTAGAGGATATCTCATCATTTGTATAATGTACATCATCACTATACTTGTCCATGTTATCAAAGATATGGCTATATGCAGCTGTGAATTTCCAGCCCCCCCCTTATGGCCAGGGTACCAGGGGATGGGTGGCTGGGACTTATACCAGGGCTAAATTTCAAAAATGTTAAAACTCCCGCCAAGTCCCGGACCGACGGAAACAACACATGGCCGGCCCTACAGGGACAAATTTTGTGTCAATGCCCGTCTGTTATAATAAACTGCCCGGCTATTTGTTCCGGTACTGATCTGCACTGCAGGCAGGGGTTGGAGTGGGTCAGGGACTCAGGGTTTCAATTGACAAGTGCATTGTCAACAGTCTTCATTTTCACGTGCATCAAATCTATAAGCTTAACTACTGAACATACGGGCCTATACCCCCCCCACAATCATAATTACTCACATCACTAGTATCACAGGGTCAGGGTTTCAATTGACAAGTGCATTATCAACAGCCTTGCATTTTAACGTGCATGAAATCTATAAGCTTAAATACTGAATATACAGGCCTATGTACCCCCCCCCAGCACACACACAATCATAATTACTCACATCACTAGTATCACAGGGTCAGGGTTTCTATTGACAAGTGCATTATCAACAGCATTGCATTTTCACGTGCATGAAATCTATAAGCTTACGGAACATACAGGTCTATGTCCCCCCCCCACACACACACAATCATAATTACTCACATCACTAGTATCACAGACATTCAAATTCCATCATGAAATCTATTCGGCTTTCACAGTACAGTGATTTTCAAGTTCAAACGCTAGCTCTTCAAAGGTGCTGAATTCGACCATCGTGCAAATCGCCAGATATCGCATCAGCAAATTATTATAAGGGCGCACATCACTGAAAATGATGCCAGTTTTTCTCTATAAAAATGCTAATTAAAATCATTTAAACAATTTTTGATATCTGCCATCTGTGATACAATTGTAGGATTTAATATTACTAATCATTACCAATCCAAATTTAGCCAAAATTATGCAAATTTCTGCTCATTTTAATGCTATCTATGTTTTTTTCTTAGAATAAAAATTAATTAAGATTTGTTCCAAGTCTACCATGTTACAATACTGATAATTCAATAAAAAAAACTTTTTAGACTGCAACAAGTCTGTCCTAAAACATTGTATTTATTTGGATAATGAATTGGAAATTCAAAATCATATTTGCTACACAAAGTAAAATTATTTGAAGTTTGAAATATATAGTGGACAAAATAAAGTCCAATTTGAAAGAATTTAATGTTCTAAGGTGTATGGCTCAAGGCTTGGATAGCAGTTATCCATGTTTGACCAATGCATGCATGGATAGCCCTAGTGAAATGGACATTGGATAGCTCTTATCCATAGTGCTGAGTGACCAGCATGGATAATTGCTATCCATTTTGCCTCTCAGTTTACATGTGTTTGGCCCAAGGCTTGGATAGCAGTTATCCATGCATACAAGTGAAATGGGAAAATAATGGATAGCTCTTATCCATCCCAGTGCTGACCAGCATGGATAATTGCTATCCATTTTGCTTGTCAGATTACATATTACAACAGAGATTATTTTCATTTTGGACTTTACTAAGTCCAGATATATTTTAAACTTGAAATTAAATTCACTTTGTGTAACAAGTATGATTTTGAATGTCCAATTTATTATCCATTCCAAAGGAGCACCCCCTTCCAAGGCTATATGATTAGGATTTGGACTAAGGTTAGGAAGTTGATATAGGATTAGGGTTTGCCTGTTAAGGGTATGTTAGGGTTAAGGTTGGGATTAGGGTTAGGTTAGGGTTAGGATTAGGATTAGGGTTAGGATTAGGGTTAGGATTAGAATTACGGTTAGTGTTATGGCCCATGTTTAGGGTTATAGGGTACCGTATGTAGGAGGGTCTGCAATTACCTTGGATAAAATACAGTTGTTTGTGTGGGTGTGTGTACATCTGTACAGGTACATGTATGGCTATGTGAATATAGGCCTGTGATTCATATGAAGAATGTGCATGGTCTTTTTATAGTACAAGGACAAATTGGCCAATGCCAGAGGCTATATGCATACCAATGTGTGTACATCTACAAATGAGAAATTTTTGGTGGTTTGCTTTTCATTGCAAATTGCAGTCATTTTAAATTATCGCAGTTTTTTTAATTGCAACTTCCTACGCACAAAATGGCGTTTAATTTACTCGCAACATTACGCTGGCGTCTGGTAAAGCCGTGAAATTGTGCCTATTTAGAGGATATCTCATCATTTGTATAATGTACATCATCACTATACTTGTCCATGTTATCAAAGATATGGCTATATGCAGCTGTGAATTTCAGCCCCCCCTTATGGCCAGGGTACCAGGGGATGGGTGGCTGGGACTTATACCAGGGCTAAATTTCAAAAATGTTAAAACTCCCCGCCAAGTCCCGGACCGACGGGGAACAACACATGGCCGGCCCTACAGGGACAAATTTTGTGTCAATGCCCGTCTGTTATAATAAACTGCCCGGCTATTTGTTCCGGGTACTGATCTGCACTGCAGGCAGGGGTTGGAGTGGGTCAGGGACTCAGGGTTTCAATTGACAAGTGCATTGTCAACAGTCTTCATTTTCACGTGCATCAAATCTATAAGCTTAACTACTGAACATACGGGCCTATGCACCCCCCACAATCATAATTACTCACATCACTAGTATCACAGGGTCAGGGTTTCAATTGACAAGTGCATTATCAACAGCCTTGCATTTTAACGTGCATGAAATCTATAAGCTTAAATACTGAATATACAGGCCTATGTACCCCCCCAGCACACACACACAATCATAATTACTCACATCACTAGTATCACAGGGTCAGGGTTTCTATTGACAAGTGCATTATCAACAGCATTGCATTTTCACGTGCATGAAATCTATAAGCTTACGGAACATACAGGTCTATGTCCCCCCCACACACACACAATCATAATTACTCACATCACTAGTATCACAGACATTCAAATTCCATCATGAAATCTATTCGGCTTTCACAGTACAGTGATTTTCAAGTTCAAACGCTAGCTCTTCAAAGGTGCTGAATTCGACCATCGTGCAAATCGCCAGATATCGCATCAGCAAATTATTATAAGGGCGCACATCACTGAAAATGATGCCAGTTTTTCTCTATAAAAATGCTAATTAAAATCATTTAAACAATTTTTGATATCTGCCATCTGTGATACAATTGTAGGATTTAATATTACTAATCATTACCAATCCAAATTTAGCCAAAATTATGCAAATTTCTGCTCATTTTAATGCTATCTATGTTTTTTTCTTAGAATAAAAATTAATTAAGATTTGTTCCAAGTCTACCATGTTACAATACTGATAATTCAATAAAAAAAACTTTTTAGACTGCAACAAGTCTGTCCTAAAACATTGTATTTATTTGGATAATGAATTGGAAATTCAAAATCATATTTGCTACACAAAGTAAAATTATTTGAAGTTTGAAATATCACTGTGCGAAAAAACGTGTTTTAATAGGCATAACACATGTGAAATACGCGGCGTTGTAAGCACGCAATACGGTATAATATACGCCGCGAGTGAGTTCAGGATATGGGTGTGAAACCGATCAAAACGCGTAGGTGAAACCGTGCATAATACTGGGGGTATCTACAGCAGCAAAACGGGTTAGGTCTTCCGCCCCTGTATAACTTACGTACATAGGCTTGTCTACGCCCTCCGTCTATCTCTCAGATATCCTTGTCTTTGGTACGCCCTCCCCGTATCATACGGGGTTACAAAGGTTTTTATTCCCACTCCGTATTATACAGGTATCTATACATTTGTTACCTTCCCCCCGTATCATGTACGTATCCACACCAGGCATACTCTCATTCCGTATCACACACGTATCTAGACCCGTTTCCATCCATTTCGCGTATTATATACCAGTATCCATACCCAGGGTTATTTATTCATTCCGTACCGTATATATCACACTCCTCTATAGCTAGTTTTATTCGTTTCAATTCATTAGAACACTTTTCGACTTTTAAGGTAGGAGAACATCAGAAGCATGACAATTAAGATAGAAAATATATGTTTTCAAATGTATTTTATTCTTTATTAAACACAATATCATAAAAATAATAATATAAATAGTTATTATAATCAAACGGATGAATATACAATGTAATATTTAAATACATAATCAAACGAATCAATATTTATAGCACAAAATCAAAAGGATGAATATACATTATACATGATGTACGCTGTTATGTACATGTACAACCCTTGACTATACGCCGTAGAAGTGACGTAGTTAATCGGATTAACTACCATAGCAATAGATGAATACAATTTTGGCTATATCGCCCCGCACTACAACGTTCATGCGGTACCGATGCATTGAACCGTAGATTGCACCTGTAAGATTAGTCTATTTGAAAAGAGCGGTATTGTATTCAATCTATTATATGATTGAAGACAGGTGATGAGTGCAACCTGCTGCAGTGCAGCGCGGTATATTCAAAAATTGTATTCATCTATTGCTATGGTAGTTAATCCGATTATGACGTCACTTCTACGGCGTATAGAGGCCCTGCATCATTTTATCGATTGGCTCCAAACAAAGGATTTGAACCGGTGTCCTTCACCGTAGTTATGGCGGAGTGCAGTCCATTCAATCAAATGTTGTCATCAACCTATTTGATCGTAGTGCAGGGTTATGTGTGTGAGACGAACTGTCACGGTAGATTGCAATCATGCTTTTGTTGAATGCATTTGAGTAGTCCGCCATATTTACGGGATGATACGTCACATGCAAGGCCTCTATACTTCGGATATTGTTCATTATCTTAGACCAGCCGCACTGCCGACGGTACTTTACTTGCTGTATGCCTATCATGGTCGATTCATCATAGTCAACTTATGTCTATCACAATTAATATTTTGCAATGAACTTTACAGACTAGGCGAAAATATAGGCCTATTCCCAGCCTTCATTCGACATCATCATTATGCGAAGTCGATTCTAATTTCGTTAGCAAAACCAATTCAAAAGCGTATTACGTGTATAGATCGAATATAGAAAGTATCGCCGTCCATGAATCGACTGCATTATTCTACAATATGACAGGTTTGACCGTTTTTGTTTTTGTTTGGTTTTGTATATTTTATCAAGAGTTCACAGTTAAATATGAAATAATTACAGCTAGCAATTTCGTGCGCTCTGTTCAACTTCGATTGATAGAAAGCGTCTTCAAAATTAATAGGCCCTACTGTTCTTGTGTGCGTTTACCACAGAAATAAAAACTGGTGCAAGTACCGGTAACAGTCGCCAACTACGCCAACATAATGAATGGGGATGGTAATGGTTGATCCCAAAAATTTGGCGCTATGGTGTTTCAATTTTTCCCGTATGTTTTTTCCCCGTATGTTGTCTTCACGGACGTCGACTTTTTCGATATGTAACTTACCGGGGTAACGTGACGGTATATAGCTATAATAGGCATGATAGGGAGTGCGCAGTCCGTACGTGTTACTCCTCTATTACCATGTTTGGCCCAGGTCTTGACGGCAATGCACATACGAGGAAAATCAAACTAAGACAACCACACTATTTGAATATTCAGAAAGAACTCGAGGACTTCTGCAGAAACAATGCAGTTTTAACAAAATAGGTTGATCTTTGGAATATCTGATGCCCGGACTGCGGAAGTGTATGTAGCTGGGAGGAAACCCGACGATCAATTGAAAATTTTGACCTTTCATATTGAAGATATGGATTTTTTCCCAAAAAGACCTATTTTTTGAAAAAATCCATATCTTCAATACGAAAGGTCAAAATTTTCAATTGATCGTCGGCTTTTCATCCCACCTACATACACTTTAAATATAAATCATCAGATTAAGGGGATGTGTCAATTCCGAGTTTATCGTCACTTTTTTTCCAGGTTGGTGAGGTGACTTTTTTTATTATTTCATCAGATTTCATTATTGACCTAAAATGCGTGTTGATTTAAAGCAAAATGGAAATAAATGCGACGAAGAAATTTTCACGAAAGGTAGGGACTAGAAAAGTTAGAAAAGAGCCTGGTTTTGCTTCCAAGTTATGAATTTATATGTTTTACAAACAAAAATATATGTTTCCAATTGCTTAAACTGGTGAAAATACTGATACTTTGAAAATAATGAATTATTTTGGCACTTTTGAAAATTTGACGCGGGTATTTTTGGTTTCCAAAAAGTGACGCGGGCGGGGGACGGTAAACTCGGAATCGACTTTCACGCGCCTTAAGTGGTGTATCACGAAAATATTTGCCATTTTGAGATATTGCATCTGAAGTTTTTGCAACTTTTAACCGTTTGTCATACATTGTCTCGATTAAAATGTCCCCATTTCTTGAAATGGATATGAAAATATAAATATTTAAGTTGTCATTCACCAGTTTATTGTAATTAGTCATTAAATTTATACGCCAGTATTTCAAATTTTTTGAAAAATTATTCTCCATTCAAAATTGACATAGGACACGTGATACGCCAGTATGTCGAATGATAGTTGAATTCATATCCATAATGGCCACACAGCCGCGATATACCAAAATAGTGGTGTATGTCACATATTTACCACATAGTGCATGGCGTATGTCACTGATACGCCACTATGCCGTCCAAAACAAGGCCAGGGGAATGTTAATTAGTGATAATACTTAATTAATTAATGACATGTATGTCTTGAAAGTTTGTCAGAATGTAGAGCTTTATATAATAGATTATGAAACTGATCTTATATCATTTGGTCAAAAATGGCTGATACACCACTATGTCTTGCGAGCGACGATTTTTTGTGCAAGCATCAAAGCACTACGGTATATCACTTGTGAGGTAGTGCACAAAGAATAACGTATAAACATGATAAATATACTAGTTATTTCCCAACATAACATAACATAACGTAACATACCATAACATATTAACATAACATAACATAATTACGAAAATCTACACAAAGCATAATAAAGTATTGATTATATACACAGATAAATCTTTACAAATTAAAAAAGAAAATATATTTTTACAATAAACCTCAGCTAAGAAACCCAGCCAAATGCATTAAGGGGGGTACTACACCCCTGTGGTAAATTTGTGACTATTTTTGCATTTTTTCTCAAAATTTAATAACACACTGGTAACAAAAGTTATATATATTATTGGGGCAAGGAATCCAATTACTACACTGAAATTTCAGTGAATCAAGACAAGTGGTTCAGTAAATATGATAGGAAATGAGGTACATCCTAGCGGTACCTCATTTTCTATCACAAGTATAGAACCGCTTGGCTTGGGTCACTGAAATTCCAGTGTAGTAACTGGATTCCTTGCCCTTATAATATTTCTGAACTTTTGTTACCAGGGTGTTATTAGTTTTTGAGAAAAATGCAAAAATAGTCACAAATTTATTGAGGGGTGTAGTACCCCCTTAAAGCTCCCGGTTAGACGATGGTTAATGCTTTGATGTTCAAAAGGTCTGTTCGTGTTCAAATTATTAACAGAATACTAGTATAATGTTCATATTGAAAAAAACATAATTGAACATTATTCAAGTGTTCAAAATGAACACGTTGCATGTTCAACACACATCATCAGATTATTGACCACTCATCTTGAACAATGTTGAACACTTTTTGAACACTTTTTTGAATACTGAGCACTTTTTTGAACGCGTGTTAAAAGTAAAAAAATGTGAATGTTTTTGCTTCTCTCATAAAAGCTCCCGGTAAAAGCTTCAATACAGTACCACCATTTTTGCTTGAATCATTACAAAGTTAACGATTTTCTCATATAAGTAGTTCAATCTATACAGAGAAGCACCATGCATATTTAATAAAGGTGAGAAAATTAACTTGAACAGTATGTGTTCAGGTGCCCAAATGGTGTTTAAACCTGTTTTGCAGTGATAATGCATGTAATTATTTATAGTAAAATTTACCATGCTTACTGTGCAATCTATGTTATTGTTAGTCTATCTTAAAATAATCGTCAATAATGAGGTTTAGGCTCGATTCATACTCATTTTGTAAGGTCGATTACAATGAGATATTGTCGATTGATTCAAGTTCGGTACTACACCCCCGGCCAATTTTGTGCCTTTTTTTTTTGCATTTTTCTCAAAAATTATAGCGCATTGGTGACAAGTAAGATATGTATATTATAGGGGCAAGGACTACAACCACTATACTGAAAATTCAGCAACTCAAGGCAAGTAGTTATTGATTTATTGATCAAATATTGGTTTTGCCTCATTTTTGACTTTAATTCCACAAATAATACTGTTGTATGTGCTGAAATAAAATTTCCAGTGCAGTAGTTGTCGTCCTTGCTCTTATAATTTACATATGATCACCAATGCGCTATAATTGTTGAGAAAAATGCAAAAATAAGCACAAAATTGGGAGGGGTGTAGTATCCCCTTAAAGGGCTTCGGACGAAAATACAATAACGTGACTGTTAAATCTAAAGAAGGTCAGTATTATTTTACCATCAAACAACCATTACCAATAAAAGTATCTAAATCAATAATTGAGACTATATTAATGCGATTGGCGAAATATGGATAAAGTGAATATTAATATAACAGTGTCTCAAACGAGTATGCCTACTGTTCAGGAACTTTACAGTATTACAATATTTTTTCCGGTACTGTTAATATAACAATCTGAAGTTTTTAGACATGATGAATAAAACCTACATCTAGTTGTGTGTACAGTTTTAACACCATTATGTTAATGTAACTTGCTAAAGTTACGACCATGCATGGTCATCTCACGTTAAAAACGTGGGACGAATGATCGCGGTCAAAAGGGACTTGATGATAAAACGACTGACAACTTTTAACACAACTGATCCTATTAATACGATAATAATACAAAAATACAAACTATCAAACAAACAAGGTATAAAAGCTATACAAAAGTAAGAAAGATTAATTGTGGAAAATCTTAACATTTTACATAATGGAACCCAGGAATGTTACAAAAGAAGAGTATAGGCCGGCAGGGCTTCTCAACCCGCCGACAAAATCAGTTGGTCCCTGAGAAGCTGTGTAAAAAGAATATACACCCGGAATATACATCCAAAACATCAAAATGGGAAGACCCCCTGGGGCACTTAACTAAAATACTGTAAGCACCCGTGGTCACAGATTTTTGAAACATAGTAAACAATGATTCCACCCTAACAGCTCCTAACATCAAAACACACCCTAAATGAGGATTTCGCCTAAACAAGAATTCCAACCTAACACAACAGCAGAACACACCCCAAATGAGGATTTCGCGGCCTTCTGCTCCAATTTTGACTCTAAACAAGTACCGGTATCGGTATTGAAGAAACTTTGAGACCCTAAACAAGTATTACTTATTAATAATAACACAAAAAACACCTTTTTTTTCTTGAAAATGGCCGATTTTGCCTCCCAAAACGCGATACGCGAATGGTGAGAAAAAACCTCATCTTGACTGAGTTATTTAAATTACCATGATTCCGGCCCATGATCATGACAGTCAGCCGCCTGGACAACCAATTCTTTAGAAATGCTTAGCCGCGCTAAAAGTCGATCGATACATGTAAAAATCAGCACAGAACAGTAATGTCAGTTAAAAACTTGGTGCTTGGATATACATTTTTTTTAAATCCTGGTGTTAAAATTAAGCATCAAATTGTGTCTTTTAGTGTGATATTTTTGATTTTTATAGGCCTTGAATTCGCCTGCGAGCTTTTTACGGAATTCATGTTTTAGCGTCTCAAACTAACATAGTTTGCTAAAGAAAGATATTTCCCACCTCTGTAAAGCACATCGTGTGGGTCTATATGTTATAGTTTTGTCAGAATTTCCGTTTTTGTTTTACCCTTTTTCCATTCATGCTCCGAAAATAAAAGTAGGTAATGGTGAGTACTTTTATCTCGAGAGCAACCAGCAGAAATAGTCGATATTTCCTTTGTTGTTATCCAGGTCAATTTTTCATTGAAAGCAAATTGCCCGACCAGCGATTAAATCCCCAATTGGGTGTTCTGGTTAAACATGATCAGTAGGAGCGCTGTAGGTCTGGGAATTTCTTTGCTATATTGAAGTTCTGGCAACACTATAGCCATGCCGGTATTCCTATTAAACCCAGGGATATCGATCCACAATGCTAGTACTTGCCTTAGATTTCACGTGTTGATTTTGAAATTTTTTCAGCCGACAGTGAAAGATGGTGAAATCAAAACGGAAATTCTGACAAAACTATGATATATCGCTCACGGTGATGTGCGTTAGAAAGTTGGGAAAAATCCTTCATTAGCGAACTATCTTACTTTGAAAAGCTAAAAGGTTGATCCAAAAAAAGGCTCGCGGGCAGAGTTTAAGCCTATCAAAATCGAAAATCTTACACTAAATGACTAAATTTCACGCCTAAGTTTAAACACTAGGATTTGAAAAAAATACAGTATCAAGCACTACAGTTTTTCCTGACATTTACTGAAACAATGAAAAGGATTGCTTTTCATTTGGCCGAGAAAATTAATTTTACAATGAAAAGGTGTAACGCAAAATTTAGCTCATTTCAACACCAAATTCGATCGTTTGTATTGCCTCATTAAATGACTGAGTGAGCCTTGCAGAACAAAAGAATCGGTTGTCCAGGTTGCTAACTGATGATGATTACAGGAATTATAACAGATCTTAATTTAAATACTCCTCCCAGCGCCCTGATCTTAATACCTATGGACTATCATCCCTGACGAACGCCCAAGTTGGTGCATTGAGGGGCACAGCTTTTGTTGTGTCTTCAATTACCGCCACATAATTAAGTGGTTGCAAACGATTTGTTTGCTGGTGATTCCTATCCAGCGTTAATTTTAATTGCTTCAGCTGCCTACTCTCCCAGGGTAGGCATTTTTTAATCCTTCTCCCTTCTCCATCACTTTCATCCTCGGATGTATACTCTTTCTCGAGTGCTTTTCTCATTTCTTCCTTGTTTATGTCATGTACCCGTTCAAGGGCATGTCTTCTTCCGGTAACTTTCTGAAATAGAAAATAATAAAATAACTTATTATATAATGATATTCACACAACATTAGTGTAAAAACGAACGAAATACTGAACGCTATTCATATAGTCGTACGCGGTGGTGGTTGCGCACGCCCCCCGAGAAAGAGAGAAAAATGAGAGTATACTATCATTTTTTTATAAAGAAAAATGGAGGAAAATTCAGAAAATCAACTGAAATGCTTATGTGCAATTTGCAAGTAGGTAAAAATGACTTTTCGAGTTACCAGTATAAAAAAAAAACACAGGTGTCTAATATACAGTGTCCCAGCATGAGTAAATGACGTTGTTTGTGGTAACAATGATTTTGAGTTAAAGGTGGGTGTTCAGTTTTTTTATACGGTGTTTTCTACTTTATATTGAGGCACACCATCCAAACAGTCCGATTCCTAATTTGTGTGAAATCGCTCCAATGGTTTGGATCCCGGATTTGGATATTAACCAAAAATTAATGTTTTGTACGGCTCTCAAAGATTGTAATTTAAACTAGCAGGTCCCAGCTAGATGAGTAAATGGGAACGTTCACTAAAACAGGATGAATTACTGAACATGTAGAATCATTGAAAAGGTACGGGTAAATTTTATTTATCTAAACCTAACTCTCCTTGGGCCTACATTTCCTTTTTAGCTTCTTTCTTTCTTTTTAGTTTCTTCTACATTGGCCAATGTTTTCTATTCTTTTTATTTAAAAAAAAAACAATTTGCGGCTAAGCATTGCGATTTTCCGTTTCCGTGGTTTTTTTTTTTATTTATTTATATTTTCTAAATCTATCCTTTCTTACATTTCCCTTTTGGCTTCTTTTTTTATTTGCTGCTTAGCTTTTGATTTTCTGTTTCAATGTTATTTTATTTTATTCCGTTCTCAGTTTAATAGCTTTTTTTTTAAATTTAGGCCTATATTTCCTGATCTTATTTTAGCTTCTTGTTTTCTTACATTTCCTGATTAGTTTCTTTTCTATTCGCTGCTTTAGCTTGTGATTTTCCGTTTCCATGTTTGTTATTTATTTAATTATGTTCTCAGATAGCTTTTTTATTCATATTTCCTGATTAGTTTCTTATTTTAGTTTTTTTTCTTCTTACATTTCCTGATGATTAGTTTCTTTCTTTCTTCTTTAGGTTATTTTATTCCCGTTTTCATTTCTTACTGTACCGGTAACTAACTATAACCCACATATTTCTACATACATAGTACCGCTTCCTTTTGTTTATACTTTTTAACAAACACACATTTCACTGTTGCCCGTATTTATTGCGTCATCTCATAGCGTGTCTACGGTATACGGTAATATCATTACGTCAATGAATCTTAATATAAATACAGATTTGGTGTAAAAACAACAATTATGGGTGTTTTTTTTGTTATCATGTACCGAAGAAAAATGGCCAAAAATTCATTTTTTTGTGTGATTTTCTTCATAATTGTTGTTTTTACACCAAATCTATATTTATATTCAGATTCATTGATGTCTTGCCTTTATAACAATATATACTTTTATGCCTTAAATTGAAATAGTGAAATAAAATCCATAAAAATTAATATAGCAGTTGGAGTTAACAAATCTGGAATTTCTTTCCTTGTATTTAAAAAAAACTCAATTTCGCGAAAAACTCAATTTCTAGAGTAGGGCCCTACACCGTCACGTTAACAACAGCTAGGGGCACCCAACGAAATTTCCTGGCAAATAACTGCTCCTCAGCTACTCTCTACCTGGCTGGAACTTTGTTCTTGAGAACATGAATTCCTGGCTGGGAAATTAATTTCAAGCAATCTGGCTAGCAAATTCTTGCAGAAAAAAATCCTGGCTAGGGCCTGGCGCGTTCAAGCCGTGTCTAGTAGTTGAATCATTTTCTTACGATCCGTGACCATTCATAGCATACCTTTGTTTCTCTGTGGATTTGACTAGATGGACATAAAAAAAAAAAAATAGCTCCTATGTCCCTCCCAAAAATGGCGGGAAAATCTATTTATAGCTAATTTTTCAAAATGGCCGCCGGTGACATTTTGAAAAACATGAATATCTATATACCATGTTATGGATAGGCTATAATGACAAATAATATGCCGTTTTCTACTATCTTTGGCATGCCCAACCTTTTAAGATAAAATTCAAAGTGTTTAAAGGCCATCTTGACCTCTAAATCCAAGATGGCCGCCAGTTTCATATTGAAAAACATGAAAATCGATATATCATGAAGTGGAAAGGCTATAATAACAAAACATGTGTCCTTTTCAACTATATTTGGCATGCAAAACCGTTTAAGATCATATTCAAAGAGTTTGGGGTCACATTGACCCCTAAATCCAAGATGGCCGCCAGCGCCATATTGACAAAAACATGAAAATCTATATACCATGAAGTGGATAGGCTATACTGACAAACAATGTGTCGTTTTCCACTATTTTTGGCATGCCAAATCAGTTTTTGTTATATTCAAAGTGTTTGGGGGCCATCTTGAACCCTAAATCCAAAATGGCCGCCAGCGCCATATTGAAAAACATGAAAATCGATATATCATGAAGTGGATTGACTATAATAACCAAAAATGTGTCGTTTTCAACTATTTGTGGCATGCAAAACCATTTAAGATCATATTCAAAGAGTTTGGGATCACCTTGACTCCAAAATCCAAGATGGCCGCCAGCACCATATTGACAAAAACATGAAGTGGATAGGCTATACTGACAAATATTCCACTATATTTGGCATGCCAAACCTTTTCATGTCGTATTCAAAGTGTTTGGAGGCATCTTGACCCCTAAATCCAAGATGACTGTCTAATCCATGTCGAAAAACATGAACATCGATATTTAAGACGTGACACACATGAGGCCAATACTTATTTTTACTCAATTACTTATACTATAGATTTTGAAAGTGTTACCTTTGTTCGTTAAGGAAAGTTGCATGTTAAGAGCATGTGATGGAGAACAGAACAGACACTGAAGAGCTACAGAGCAACCAAGAGTCTGATAAACTAGAATACATGCTGAAAGATCCTTGCCCTGTAAAAGACAGGTTAGAAAAAGTAGAGACATGGGAGAAAACAAATTTTTACAATGGAAGGGCCTTGATAAATTTCAACATGTCAATACAACAGTGGAATGGGATAAAGGACCTAAGGGTTTTCATAAGCATGCTACTTGTTGTACCACGATGTCTAACACACACGCTCACTGCCAAGCCACAAAACGCAAGCACAAATCTGAGAAATCCAAAAAAAGGCTGGGATGTCCGGTCAGCAATTATCTTTCTCAGGACCTCCTCCCAAGAAACTCCGTTCAAGTATAGGTGTTCTGCATGATAAGGCAATGTGCGTCCACAAAAGTCTGGTAACCGGGACAAAAACACTTTTGTTACTTTTGACACAAGATGCATGGAGAAGATTCCAGGCACACACTATCTACATTGCAGATGAGGATACAAGAGAGCGGTTAGACACGTTTATAACGTCAATCCCAGACAGGCAAACAGCCTTTGGCTTGGAAATCAGATACCACCGTCATTGCTGGCGTCAATATGTCAGCAAACAAGCGAGAGATAATTTCAGTGAAAATGCAGAGCATCTACAGCATGTTAACCTTCGGGAGGCTCAAGCTTTACATCCCGGCTTTACATATCCAACAAGTCATATTTAAAGATCGTGAAATACGCACCCTTGAAGGACTGCTCCAAGTTTACATTCGCATTACTTCAAACTACGGGCACTTTTCCCAAGTATAAGGTCCAGCTGCCTCAAGAAACTTCTGATCAAAGAATTTGGAAAAGAACGTATTCAGAAGAATGTTAGTGAGCTTGTGTATGATACGAGAGCTGCCGGTACATACATCATGTACATCGAGGCCGCGCTGTTATCACTGGCAGTAACGGATGACCAGTTTGTCAACAATGTCGCAACACGACTTAGAGAACAGGTCATCAAAATAACCACTTTTCCTTGGGCCCCGTACATACATGAGTTGGAGCAAGATGAAAACTTTAGCTCATTACCTGGTTGAAAAAACCTTACACAGGTTCAGCTGATGACAACCCAAAGGTCTGATCAATTTCGTCAATCTTAGAGAGCAATCGTTATTTACGACAGGAGTTGGCATTTTGAAGGGGGAACCCGATTTGTTTTATCTTGAGGGGGGTTCGACAATATTTGTTGAACCAGGAGGGGGATTGTTAAGTTTTAAATTGAGTAATTAGTTTAAACAAAGGCGGAATTTGAAAATTTGCTTTCCCCCTCGCATCCACTCAAAATTGTCAGATTCACCCTTTTTAAACTTAACAATCCCCCCTCCTGGTTCAACAAACAATTTTGCGTTTCCACCTCAAAATCAAATAAAAAGTTCGGGTTCTCCCTCAAAATGGCCATTCCCCCTGTCGTAAATAACGATCTCTTCCTACGATTGACGCAATTTGTTCTTGACCAACTGGTCACCCGTTACTCCTAGTATAACAGCGCGGCCTCGATGTAGGTATCGGAAGTGTTTGTATCATACACAAGCTCACTAACTTTCTTCTATTTTTTTTTTTTTTTTGATTTCTCAGATTTGTGCTTGCGTTTTGTGGCTTGGCAGTGAGCGTGTGTGTTAGACACCGTGGTACAACAAGTAGCATACATATGAAAACCCTTAGGTCCTTTATCCCATTCCACTGTTGTATTGACATGTTGAAATTGATCAAGGCCCTTCCATTGTAAAAATTTGTCCTTAATGATCTCCCATTTCTCTACTTTTTCTAAACTGTCTTTTACAGGGCAATGATCTTTCAGCATGCATTCTAATTTATCACTCTCTTGGTTGCTCTGTAGCTCTTCGGTGTCTGTTATGTTCTCCATCACATGCTCTTAACGTGCAAATTTTCTGAAAAAAACAGAAAAATCTATATTATAAGTAATTGAGTAAAAATAAGTATTGGTCTCATGTGTGTCACATCTTAAATATCGATGTTCAAGTTTTTCGACATGGCTTAGACAGTGCATCTTGCATTTAGGGGTCAAGATGCCCCAAACACTTTGAATACGACATGAAAAGGTTTGACATGCCAAATATAGTGGAATAGTTGTCAGTATAGCCTATCCACTTCATGTTTTTGTCAATATGGTGCTGGCGGCCATCTTGGATTTAGGGGTCACGGTGACCCCAAACTCTTTGAATATGATCTTAAATGGTTTTGCATGCCACAAATAGTTGAAAACGACACATTGTTGGTTATAATCCACTTCATGATATATCGATTTTCATGTTTTTCAATATGGCGCTGGCGGCCATCTTGGATTTATGGTTCAAGATGACCCCCAAACACTTTGAATATGACGAAAAAATATTTGGCATGCCAAACATAGTGGAAAACGACACATTGTTTGTCAGTATAGCCTATCCACTTCATGGCATATAGATTTTCATGTTTTTGTCAATATGGCGCTGGCGGCCATCTTGGATTTAGGGGTCAATGTGACCCCAAACTCTTTGAATATGATCTTAAACGGTTTTGCATGCCAAATATAGTTGAAAACGACACATTGTTTATTATTATAGCCTATCCACTTCTTGATATATCGATTTTCATGTTTTTCAATATGAAACTGGCGGCCATGTTGGATTTAGGGGTCAAGATGACCTCTAAACACGTTGAATTTTATCCTAAAAGGTTGGGCATGCTAAATATAGTGGGAAACGGCATATTATTTGTCATTATAGCCTATCCAGAAAATGGTACATAGATATTCATGTTTTTCAAAATGTCACCGGCGGCCATTTTGAAAAATGAGCTATAAATATATTTTCCCGCCATTTTTGGGAGGGACATAGGAGCTATTTTTTCTTAGAATATGTCCATCTAGTCAAATCCACAGAGAAACAAAGGTATGCTATGAATGGTCACGGATCGTAAGAAAATGATTCAACTATAGCCCGTGGCGATTTCAAGGAGCAAAATAAATAGCGCCCTCGAATAAAAATAATTTATTGTTTGGGTTTTGAACAAAGTATTTTGTCACACTACTTTTGTTACTTCAAACCATTGACTCGCGTATTCAGTTCATGCAGTTCAGTTTTATTTCATCTCATCTCATATTGGTACAAGCAAAAGATAATCTACCAAAAAAACGTTTCAAAACGTAATAAAGGGGCCAAAGTTTAAAATATCTTTCCTGTGTGGCTCTTCACCCTTTTTTAAACTTGGTCCCATTTAGTAAAGTCATAATAACATTAAGAACGGGTCATAAATGTTATTTTTACATGCAACAATTTGCACTTATAGTTTTAAGGCTGTTCGAAAGTGGTGCAATATGGAGTAGGCTATGTATTATCAAAAACATTTGAAGGTTTATGTTTTATTATATTGCGTGCAAAGAGTAGTAGAGTACATAAGGGGCAGAATCCCACATTACCTTGATGACGATGAAGAAATTAACAAAGTGAGTCTTTGCTACTTTTTCATAAATCAAAATACATTATAATGTCTAAGCCCTATACGGAAAAACTTCATTCACGCACGAACATTAATTCATTTACTCTTCGAAATAAGCACTGACAACCAAGAAAACCAAAAAGTAAAGATGACTTTATATGGGTCTTAAGAAACTTTCATAAATGAGACTAAGTTTAAAAAAAGGGTGAAAAGCCACACAGGAAAGATTTTTTAAACTTTGGCCCCGATATTTTTACAAACTTAATCGAGTATTTTTACCCCCTCCTCCCTATACGAAACTAGTTTCGTTTATAGGACGTCATCGATCTTTTGGTTTGTTCCCTTTTAATGTTTTCAAGTTTATTCGGTATGACTCGGCTCGGAAAACATTGATTATTGTCCGTTATAAATCTTACCCTCATCATCCTGTTTCTTCTCCTCATTTCCATCTTTCTTTGTTCGTATCGTCCACTATCTTGCAGGTTATATTTTATTTTCAGTGAATGAAAATAGGTTTTGGCTGCGTCTGCAAGTGAGATTGTATATCCATTAGTAATCACAATTGAATTCCACAAGAATGTGTGTAGGCCTAGTCAAACATCCCTCTCTCTCTCACACACAAATGTTTAGTCTTTTACGTTGAAAAACAAGTTTACGACCAAATTAGTTTAAATTGAAGTATAGGCATATACAATATGCCACTCAGACTTTCCAATGCTCTTGATAAACCTATAATGTCGTGTTCATCCTGATCAAAAAAAAAATGGCATCAAGAATTGAGTGCGAAATTTTGATCATCGTCCAAATATACAGTCGTGTTTTTGTAACAAACTGTCGCACCTCAATTTTACAATGAAAGTTAAAAGTGCCTGTTCCAAAACTTTTCGTAAAACTGATTAGGTCTGTTTTCCAACCAAATAATTATATCATGAAAGGATTTTGTATCTCGTTTGCAAGCAATACAGAAAACGATGTTACTTACCCAGCAAACACAAAACGTTTTCGACATCATTCGCAAAAGGTTATAAAAGGTTGTCAGATAACGTTTAAATGTCGGGTTATATAAAGGGTATATTAAGAGTATAAAACGTTTTCATAACCTTAAAAACATTTTTTGATAATCTACTGCTCAGCAAACAAAAACGTTTTACAGAAAACGTTTAAATGTCGGGTTATATAAAGAGTATAAAAACGTTTTAATAACATTCCAAAAACATTCTTGAAAACTAACATTCTAAACAGAATGTTATTTTAGGGTTGAAAAAATATTTTGCGAAAAATGTTTGCCCAAAATATTTCCAATAACGTTTTAAAAACGTTTTCACGACCTTTGTATAACCCGACATTTAAATGTTATTAAAAGGTTTTGAAAAAAAAAAACATTTTAAGAACATTTCTGTGTTCAAATATTTTAACGTAATGTTATTTAAGTATCAACACAATATTTGGCAAAAATGTTTGCAAAAATAGTTTACTATAACATTTTTTGAAAACATTTAAAAAATATTGTTGTAGTGTGTTTTCATACAAAACGTTTTAAAACGTTATCATGACCTTTATATAACCCGACATTTTAATGTTATTAAAATGTTTTTACCTAAACCAAAAGCCAAAATATAACTTATTTAAAACGCTTTAAAATGTTTTTGTGTTTGCTGGGTACTGTTTTATGTTTTTTAATTATTTGAATTTATTTCCAAAGAGGGGTTTTCATTGATTTTAAGTTAACCCTAACCCAACATGAAAAATCTCATTTCAAACTGCATGCATTAAAAAGGGTCCTGAGAGATTTGAACCCATGGAACCCCTCGTACCCCAACCATTTGACCACATACATGTATCACGCCACGCATGTGACGCTGCCCGGACAGCGTTTCTGAACGTATTCGGAGTTGATTTTCTGTTAGTGTTAGGGCTAAACAGAGAAGATGAGAAAAGAGGAGATCGCTCGAACATATAATCCGATTACCCACAGTTAACCTCCATTCACTTTTCTTTGTTTGGGGTACTTAAAATACCACTTGAAACTTCCTTTGTGGTAATCTGTTCATCCGACACACGCTCGACTGATTCGGTAGTTCTCTTAGTGGAGAAAATATTCCACATACGGAAGTACATCGTTAAATTCCCAATTTCGCAGTCAAATCATGCTTTTTTTCTTAAAAGAAAAATAATACTAACCAGGGTGACCATGATTTTTAAACGAGTGAAAAAGCATCATATATATCACAACTCCCATTAAAAAATCAAAAGTTTTGTTAAGTTATGGAAAGTCAAGCATAATTAATTTTCCAGTAAAATTAATATAAGGTCAAAGGAAAAGAAATTTAAATGATAAGCATTTGAATATTTGCGGCAGTTTACGGAAACTTAAAACTGGTGTAATCAGTAATTCAAACTCGTGGCAGTTTCTCCATATACTCCTGTTTTGTGTCCAAACGTGTCCAAAAATGCTATTTGGATCCAAAATGAGGGTCGTTTTCACAGGGATCTCAGGTCAACCTTAGCAGTCGGTCATGCCAAACAATACAGAAATTATATTTCGCGGTCAACTGACGTAACAAATTGATATCCGGGCATGCGCCGTTTAGAGCTAGACAGTCGTGACTCGCAAAGCCACTTATCGTATTAGTTGATCAATCGGATTAGATCATTATTTCCATAAATAGGCGGATGCACACATTATTTATTTGATGTGGGCAGCGAGCGACCTCCTCTTTTATCATCTTCTCTGGGCTAAAGTATACACCGATTTTGGTTACTCCTTCATCTAATTATGCACGAAATTAGGGTTAGGGTTTAGGATTAGGGTTAGGATTAGGGTTAGGGTTAGGGTTAGGATTAGGAATAGCTTACACAAAATAATTACACAAAGGACACACCCAGATTTTGCGCATGTTACTTCACACATAAGCCTTCTAAAATGACTCAACTTCTGGTACCAAAACCTCGTGTTTGAAAAAGTTGGGGGATGAGACTGTGGATCGGATCAAGCACCCTTGATTTCAGATTATAATATAGAAGAAAATATTTACAAATCTCAGTGTGGGACTTTTTTCTGTCTTTGCTCAGGATTTTGTTTTTCGCGATATTATAGCCTATATATGTCAAAATAAATTATTATGTTTTGATTTCACATAATATGTAGAGACTAAATCCACGCAGGTTTTATTTTTTATTTTTCATGTCGAAAAAAATAGTATTTCCTCGTACCTTAGTTTTCATAGTGTGGTAAATTGTCCATTTTTGTATAATTCTGATCACCTTCAGGCCGGCCCGGTCTAAGTGATGGTGCATAGTGTGGGACTTTTCACATAGATGCATATTGAAACCAAATTTCTGATGAAAAAGTAGCTTTCAAATGGGACCTCATCTCTTTGTATACTACTCAGTCCAGGCAAATTACCAATTTGAACAACAACTTTCATTTATCACTGATTTTGTTACTTATTTTGAAAAAACAAAGAAATTTGAAGCCATTTAGAACTAGAAATTCGATTTCCGAGGTTTCTGTAGCGCTGTTTTGATTCTCAACCAAAGATTCCATTTAAAAAAAGGTCATGTTCTCACCCAATGACCCCATATATTTTACATTTTGCTCTCACCGAATGCCAAAAATCATGCTCTCACCCAATGACCCCATATTTTTCGCCAGCCCATAGGGCTGGTATCTAATTCTGAGATGGGATTTGTGTACACTAAAGATTAGCTAAGATTATAGCCTTCTTCTATTGGTATGAATTATTTTTTTTACTTCTTGTGGTGGAAATTTTTTTGATGTCTGCTAATTCGATTTGCAAGGAAAAGAAAGTATGTTTTGCCGTTTCAACGAACGAAAACGATTGAGTATTGCCAAAGTTATGTTTGAATTAATTATGACTTACAAAGTTATCATATAGGTTAGGCCTACACATATAAACATAAACTTGTTCAGCTATCAGCATATCAAAAAAAATGACATGTCAACAATTAGTAATTAGCGGGGAATGATCACTGGAACGAGGTCATATCAGTGGACTACTGAGCATAGCATGATGTTTGGTTGCCTGTGAGTGCATAATTGATATGTTGATAACAGATCTAATAATGTTGTAGAATCAAAATCTTCATTATATGGACCACATTGAAGTCAGAGTAATTATCTATCCTATCCTGTATCGTTTTATGGATAAAATTGACTCAAAATGTTATTGATGATATTATTGCTATCTTTAACATCAGTTTTGTCTTTTCAACAGGAAAATCCAATGGAAAATAAAGTTTTTAGGGGCTAGCTATAATATTGAACAATATATCC
Source organism: Amphiura filiformis (assembly GCF_039555335.1). Taxonomy (NCBI): domain Eukaryota; kingdom Metazoa; phylum Echinodermata; class Ophiuroidea; order Amphilepidida; family Amphiuridae; genus Amphiura; species Amphiura filiformis. The sequence continues at coordinate 182,252 of NW_027305567.1, read as the reverse complement.
CATATTTTGACATGCACTTATAGAAAATAAATAAATTATTGTCTTACTTTATAAATTATAAATACTGTAAAATGACACATAACTAAAGTGAGGCCACTTTCTATCTTTTTATTTGATTCATAAAATTACAGTCAACAAAATGATTGAAGACTGAGAGAACACACAATGCAGACTATTACCAAGTAGGTAAGATGCCATGTCCATAGCTTTGCAGGAGTTTCGGACTAACAATCAACACATTCAAAAAATACAGTTTAAAAGTGAAGATTGTAGTGAATGATCAGTCCTTTATCATGTGCTTGCCACTATCTACTTTATAGTAAACTATACATTGCGAAATAATATAAAATCCTTTTAAAATAAAATGTGCATGTAAGTTGAGTTTACATAGCGAATTAACTAACAACTGCAGTGTATTTCTTGATTTTAATAATAAGCATGGGTAAAAGCAGTAAAGACAAAAATACAGAACAATTTGGAGTAATGAATTAAAGAGTTGACAGGAGTTATAGGAGTTAATGCTTTTTGCTGTTTCAGTGTGCATGTTCTCACCATTGATGGTTTGGTGAACTGTCATGTAACGTGGATGTAAGCGTGATCCTAAAAAATGCCTTTCACGGTGACCTAAACTATTTACAAGACCTCTTCTGCATTGAGGCTGGCCTTCCCTTTTAAAGGGAATTTTTATTACATTTTGCTCTCACCGAATGCCCCTGTGTGCGAATGTGCCAGCCCCACACTGCAAAAACAAGTGTTTATATTTAAACACCATATTGTGTTTATTAGAGCAACACTTAATAAACACATAATTCATGTTAATGGTCTAACACTAATGTTCATAAATTAACACTTGGTGTTATATTACAAACACTAATGTTTGTAATATAACACCAAGTGTTAATTTATGAACATTAGTGTTAGAACCATTAACATTAGTGTTAGACCATTAACATGACTTATGTGTTTATTAAGTGTTGCTCTAATAAACACAATATGGTGTTTAAATATAAACACTTGTTTTTGCAGGCCAGCCCTACACCTATATCCATTTCAAATTGAAGTGCCCCCCCCCCCCCGGGGCCGCGTGATTGGTCTTGCACGGGTTAGAAATCACCAAGGTTGCACCGCTGTGTTTGGCTCTTCCACGCTGTACTGTTATATTTTTATGTACCAGAGAAGATGAGAATAGTAACCAACCGACCGAGAGTACCCCGGTAGTAATGGGACATGCAAACGGATTACATTAATCAACACTGCAAAAACAGCAGAGCAACACTTAACAAACACTTTAACACTTCATAAACACTTGTTTGTACAGTGAAGGTATAGGGTGTTAATTTATAAACACCAAAACACGTTTAGAAATATGAAGATGTTTATGTTTTTTAACACAAGATAGTGTTTAAAATATGTATATAAATTAACATCCCTATACCTTCACTGTACAAACAAGTGTTTATGAAGTGTTAAAGTGTTTATTAAGTGTTGCTCTGCTGTTTTTGCAGTGAAGTCATCTTAGACATTGAACTATAACATACCTGTAATCTCTCTGTCACTATAGTTGAAGTGAGCTGACACTTCGTCGTTAATTTTTTTAATGGTGTCAATATTGACTTTATCCATTAGTCTGTTTAAAAAAAACCACAGAATATTGAGTTACAGTGACTGCATGATAGAAAATGGATAGACAAGAGAGTGATCTAAACATGCCGTTATCAGTCTATCGCGCGCCGGAATTTATAAATTTTGCATCTCTAGGCCTATAGAGGAAACCCGTAATTGCTATTTTGCCAATGACGTTATTCCGCGGATTTCCGCCAGAACTGGGAGCGCAAGTGACTTCACTCTGACGCTTCTGTATTCCTCTTTATTCCGTCTTAATGCCTTTCATAGAAATCAGGTCAAAAACAGGATAAATATGTGTAAAATTCCGATTGTACGGTCTGAATTAAAACATAAATTTATAAGAGATCACTTAAGGGTACTTGCCCATCAATTTCATTCAGGGGTGTGTTTGAAAAACGGCACAGCGCATTAGTAAAAAGAATAAAAAATACTACAATTTTCACCGGGGTTCGAACCACTGCCAATTGCACTATGAATGCTAAAGATGCCTACTGTGCCACGGTGAGTGTGGTTAACATTTGGCGATTTTAAAAGATATACATATCAACACGTTTCTAGTGTATTGAAAATCAGATTTTGGTAGAAATACGGTCATAGAAAGACATATGACTCTACTTGTCTGTTTGTTTTTCATTTAATACAATTTAATTTTGATGAATTGAACTGGTACGACTCTTAGGACTCGTGATAAACGACGATTAATTTAGTAATAATAAAATGAAAACGCTGGGTTATTCATTTGTAATTCATGTCAAAACCTGGGGAGGACCACACACATCCGTGTCAGGGCTACGACACTCAGCTCATTTGCATGGCAAAATTACCCGTCTCCTCCGCAGCCAATTTGGTTTCGCTCCATCGAAATCAAGCTGGCCACGGAGGAGACTACTCTCCTTTGTGTTTGTTCATTTGTGTATGGAGAGCCATTATTGGAGTCTATAATGACTTAGGCTACGCTCTCAGCTAGAGTCCGACGCTGCATTGTACTAGAAATACCTTGTCTGTGAAATCGCTATAGAGCCAACCGGGAACACGTATTCGTTTTGAAAATATAGCATTAAAATTAGTATCACCCTTGTGACCCCCGTGCAGTGGAAAACCTTAATTATTTCATTAAAAAGAAATGAAAATTAAAAACAACACGGATCTACCTGTGCACCTATAAAATGGGCACAGCAATTTGTCTCAAATATGAGTGAATATTTGTCATAATATATAATGAGTAATATTTAGCAACGTAAACGTGCAGTTCATATGCACAAACGAATACTGATCTTTATGATATTCAGGTTTTTGTACATCACTACACCACATTTCGCCATTATGCATTCTAGAAACGCTTGCTGTTAGAATAAGAAAAATTTTAATGCTAAATTATTGCACATTCTAGGGAAGCGTGGTTACCGTTTTGAAATAACCGAGTGAGAGGGTTTTCAAGAAAATATTTTTCCTGTCAAAACTGAAGCATCCTCTGTATAAAAGAAAATATGAATATTAACTGCACATCATATATAACGATTCGTGATACCCAATTGTGGCACATTTGAGGTCGTTTATGAGGCAGAGAATTTTTTTCAATTTTATATACGCCAAAATATTTTTTAATTGAGCAAGAATAAGGATAGAAAAACGTTGAAAATTCTATGTATAAATAACATTAGACCCGGCAAAAGATTACTGTTTCGTTTTTATGGTAATCTAATCTTTTATTTCCGGAAGAAACACTTGGGGTCTAAAATGGATTTTTTTATGTAATTGATAAAAACATCGAACGTGTATACAAGAAAAATGGTAGGTTCCTCTATAGTATTTTACTGACCATGGAAATGTACTGACACCGTGCGAGCACATGTCAAAATCGATATAATGTATTGTCCATATAGACGCGCATTTATCATGTTTATCGTCGGATTAACAACAATTGAGCGCTATTAATACACATTAATGTTTTTAGGCAAATAAAATTCCAAAATATGGTACGTTTTCTGCTTTTGCTTGTCACGTGGTAGGCCTATATTGAAGTTGCGATTATATATTCAAATAAGTTTCATAATAGATTCCATCAAGACAAGTGGCCGAGTGGTCTAAGGCGCTAGGCTCATAGAGCATATCCAAAGCGGTGTGGTGCGCCGTGAGTTCGAACCCCGTCTCTGCCAAACTTTAAAAGAAGTAAAATTAAAATTAAAATTTAACTTTTTTTAAATTTCATATTTGGGAGATGTGACTGGGAGAATTTATGTATGGCGTGGAGTGGTGTGGTACATCACATATAACATGTCACATAGGAGGTCATACGTGTTGACCTTCATCTATTGTATTTGTTCAACTGTGTATGGAGAGGATTAACGCCATTAAAACTCTATCAGTATTAGGGCGTAGTTCAGTGAACTCACCGGATTGCTATTCCAAGTACTTTGATAATACAGATAATATGCATTAATGGGTCGAGGCGATTGCATTGAAAAACCTAATAAATTATTCATAACAGTTACGTAATCAATCGATAGTGCGGACACTTTTCATTTGCAAACCACCAAAATTCGTGATCTTTAAGCGTTGGAAAAGAAACCACGTGAATAGAGTGCCCTCTCAAGAATAGGTTCTCTGTGTCCGTGTTGCACATATACGTGCGCAATCGATACTCAATGATCCAGACAATAGCATTTGAATATACCGCCCTTATGTCACTTGCGGGAAGATATACTATATAGGCCTACCCTAAGGCTGCGTTCACATAGAAGTATACTATTCGGGTATACGGTGCACGTTTTACAGGTGCACGCGTATATAGTTAAATCGAGCAAGGCAATTTCATAGTACCGGGTCACATAAGGCTACGATCGCATAGAAGTATACTATTCGGGTATACGATGCACGTTTTGAAGGTGCACGCGTATAGATTAAATCGAGCAAGGTAATTTCATAGTACCGGGTCACATAAGAGCTATTCGAAAAGGCCGTATACCTGCGTATAGTATAGTATAGTGGGAATCGCGCATGTTCGATTTTTAGTGCAGCGTATACCGTCCAAATTTTAAAAACCTAAACCATATGTGGGCAAATTCATTTTTTAATTGATGCACTATCTAATTCTGCACATTATGACACCTCATTGAATGCAATGTGACCTCAAGAAGTAAAGTTACAAGCATTTGATAAGACGAAGAAAATGGGTAAACTGACATACTCGATATTCGCTATACGAAATACGCTCATTCGATCAGGCTGAGTTCACATAGTATACTCCTATATGAACTCAGCCTGAACGAATGAGCGTATTTCGTATAGCGAATACCGAATACCGTATACTTCTATGTGAACGCAGCCTAATAGCTTACAATAAATACCCCACTGTAAATAGCTCTCTTCATTACCTCGCTCTGCTAGCGTACGCAGTTTTGAACCATATTTTGTTGAAAAATGATAGCAAGGGACTGTTTCAGCTAAAATGTTGGTTATCAGCAGATGTTTGATGATACCGGGAAGTGTTGCAGAAAGGTAAGCGTACTCTTTATTTATTCAAAATATATCACATATCAATGAATTTAAATTGGAAATCTAAAAAGGAAATGTCAGGTCAAAATGTTCACCTTAGAATTATTGTGAAATAAAATCAAACCCAATTTAGGCTCCGCAAACAACGTCCAATTATCCCCATTGGTGTTTGCTACACGTGCATATAATAAATTATGATTTGGGGCTAATTTGAGAAGAGTTAATGCCTCGAGTTTCAAAATACACCGAGTGATGTTTTTTGATTAAAAACATCGACAATTGAAGACACTGTAAAAACAAATCAAGAATTTTCTGGGATAATTGCAACTAAGTATAATGAAAGTTATGATCTAATCTACTAGATGCATCCGTTTTCCTGACTATGATATTTAGTTGTGGGAAAAGATTACTTTAATGTTTTGGCGGGATTATTTCCCGCCAAAAATTTCAACCAAAAAGAGCATGTAGCCTTAATGATTTTAAAGCACATTAAAGTGAAAGTATGATTTAATTTTCTTAATTCAGGTTGTTAAAGTTCATTAAAGTGATGAAAAAGTAAGCAAATTCGGCATTCAGCTTAACTGCTTACCTATAGATGCTGTATTTTATTGAGGTATCGTGTACCTAAATCGTCATTTTACCGATAAAATGAACATTGAAATGAAGGCCGTTGAAGTTTAAAGTGGTCACATTTTGCACTTTGATCGACGCTCACATGATAATGCGGCAGTTTTCGTTTTTCTACCTTATATTACGTGAACATCGGGTAAATTCACAGCCCCTTGAGAAGTTTGGGCGAAATCTATTCATATCTTGATGTTTAAATCGGGGGAAAGAACTTGATAAAATTCATTTTGATCAGCTAAAACGGAGCCATTTGACCGCTAGGTTTTTGTGAAATCAGTGCTTCCGTGGTGCTTCCATAAGATGCGCCGCGCATGTAGATAAGCGTTGCGTATGCGTAGCGTAGGGCCTATCTGTGCGTTAGAAACAATGTCTTGAGTACACAGCTACGTTAAAAGGAAAGAGAATCTTGTTTGTCTGAGCTTCCAGCATACTTTCAAGCCTTGATTGTGTCCGTTTGTCTGCAATACGCGTGCGCCACGCCGCTCAGCGGCAAGCGGCAGGGTAGTTTAGTTTAGTTTTTAGTTTTTATTCGGATATCACTTTTACATCAGTGGCACTCATCAATATGATGGTGCATCCAAAAACATTTAAATAATAACAATGTGAATAAATATATAAAACAAAATTAAATTAATTTAAAATTAAACAGCAGTAAATACAAATGATGCGTTTCAAACATGAAAAATACAAAATAAAAATATTTACACTGAAGTAAACCTCATTATATGTACATTAATTAGTAGCCTACTCAAGGACATTAATCAGAACTTGAATATAAAAGAAAAATAATAAAGACATTATTTATAATGCCTTCAAATGTGTCCTTAAAGACCATGCACGTTTTATGTACGATTTACAATAGGCATCAAACATATCATCAATAATATTTTGGAATTCTGTGGAGAATGGTGGGCCTACGTATCCATGACCATCAGATACATTACTACTTAGAGCAAAACGCAATTTGATATTCATCTCACTGGATATAAAAATATTCCAAACATAAAAGAAACCATTATTGCAAAGGTTATTCCTTAGGATATTTAGTTTATTTATTTAGGTAGTATGAAACCAGCATAACACCGTGTATTGATATAGAATGGCATGCGCGTATTTGGGCGCAATGCTTACGCTAGTTGTGCGTTGCGTACAGCGTAATGCGTGACTGGCGCACGCTTATGTGAAAGGTAGGCCTACATAACACAAAATAGCTTTCCATAGACTTAACGTACAAAATAGGGGTCACGTTTTAGGCCATAAGTCGAGTTACGTCTTACTTTGAAATATATATTTGATATCATCTTAATCAGAACAAAATTCTGCATACCATATCTGAAAATGACACATTTTAGGTCTCCTTTTTGAGAAAAATAGCGCTATATAAAAAGGCCAGATTTTCTCGTGTTTACGTCCGACTGTTAACCGCGTTTTGACAATAAATAAATAAAACAATACAAATAATATTATAGTGCGAGTAATCGGAATAAATGAACAACTAAAACTCACGTCTGTTTAAAATCAAATCCGACAATTATTTCATCAGCTATGAGACAGGCATAATGTTCTCTGACAGCTTTCTGAAAAAAAAAGGAAAGAGATAAGAAAAGATGTGGTATGGATCTGTAAAGTAGGCCTAGACTTAAATACCGGTATAATTAGCTGTTTTGTGTTCATATTACTAATTACCGTATTGCATGTAATGCATGATTATGGGTTTAATTAATATGAAAATGACTCTCACAACCTCAACCTGAATATATTCCAGTTATCATTCAGTAGCTGATTGATATCTTAATACTAATTACAGAGTGTCTGTACGCGCGCAAGAGGCAAACGATGGGTTTCCAGATTATGGGTACATACCAAAGTAAGCGTCACAGCTACAAAACAGAGTTGATCAAATTGTGTCAAGTTGGGTCTTGATCATTGAGAGACGTATATCGTAGTAGTTTAAAAGGTCAGGGGTAACGGGTGTTGGATAATTAGAGATAGGCACATCACGAGAACCGCCCAATCCGAGAACCGCGAAATCTAGTAGCTAATATAGGGTGCACAACTTATAAGTTCCCCTAATGCTTTTTAAAAGAAATCGAAAAATATTTAACGAAATGTAAAATGGTAAAAAGTTATGAGTAACCTTATTTGTTTTACAAATCTGGACCAATTTGTAGTGTCACACATCATTGCGTTCGGTCACAATGGTTCATTATGTAAAAAATAGGCAGTTTGAAAATTTGCACCTTAGTCCATACACTGAAAACATAAGTTAGTCAAAAAAAGGGTCTTATTTAACTAATTAAAAATTAGTCCTACATTTTGCTGCTCTCGGAGGCAAAAAAAAAAAAAAAATTCCGCCTGACCCAAACTCCCCCGCCCCCCCCCCCCCCGAGAATCTAATGGTGCGTCCCTTACGAGATGCTGTTGGCTGATTTTTCACTTCTCCTGTCACCTGAAATTTTATTCTCAATTTTCGAATCACATTGGGCGCAACTCCCATATGACGAGCAATTTCTTTCACTGGTACATTTTCATCCAGCAAACCTATTGATCGACCGCGAAGGAAATCGGGCAAACGTGGCATTTTTAAAATTACTTTTCACATGTGATGAACTACTGGCGATGTATGGTCTATTCTCACTGAAGTACATATCCCGCCTAACTCAGCCATTTATCATTAAAGAGAAAAGAATTAAAGACCTGCTTTGCTTTTGAAAAAGAAGAAGAACAAAGATTAAGTTTTCTTTAACAAACACATGAATATTCCTGGCCTACTGTATTGTTTTAGAGTTGCCTCCTATGGACTCAGATGTAACTTTTAACACTGCTAAAAACGGTCTCCTCCAATTGTGACCAAATGCAATGACGTGTGACGCTATAATTTGGATTATGTGTAAAACAAATAAGGCTACCCATACCATTTTACACGTTTGCATTTCGTCAAATATTTTTCGATTTATTGTAAAAAATATTTAGGGGGAGGGCCCTTGCACATCTTGCTATCTGATAATAATGTTTTTGCGTGTTTACAAGTGTACGATGTTTGTAATGATCATGATGATGAAACATTGTAAGTGTTGACAATAATAAGGAAGAAATTTGTACGAATTCTGATATCTTCTCAAAGAAAAAAAGCATAAAAGCAAAATATTGATCACTGTATTCAAGCAGCAAAGAAGAGTAATGTCTTCCATGGTTTATCTAATGATGTCGCCGGTAAAAAAATAAATCTGCCAAAAAAAGGTATCAAAGTTAGTCATCTTAACATGCAGAGTTTACCTCCCAGTTTGGATGAGGTTAAGTTATTTTTAAAGGATAACCCGTATCACATTTTAACTCTATCAGAGACATGGCTTGATTGCTACATTGATAACAGTGAGATTCATATTCCAGGTTATGTTTGTGAACGTAAGGATAGAAACAGACACGGTGGTGGTGTAGCTGCATTCATTAAGAACGATTTGAAATATACAAGAAGGTATGATCTTGAAAAAGACCAGAGTGAGTCTATCTGGTTTGAAGTTAAGCATGCTCATAAGAAAGCAATTGTTATAGGATGCCTTTACCGACCAAAAAAGATGATTTTCTCTTTTTTGATTTGTTATCAGAAAAAATGGATGGTTTAATCGATGAAAATAAAGAAATCATTCTTTTAGGCGATATAAACTGCGACTTTCTTAAAAAAGATATTGCGACAGGACACATGCATGATTTCATGGAAGTATATAATTTGTCTCAATTCGTCAAGAAACCCACTAGAATAACACCTACGAGCAAAACATTGATTGATGTTATCTTAACAACTAACTCCAATATGTGTGTTAATACTGATGTGTTACATCTTTCCTTGAGTGATCATAGTCTTGTTGAAACCGTCATCTCAAGAAAGCCGTCAGTCAAGAGTGGTAATAGTGATAAACATGTTCAAAAAGAGTAAGTTTTAATGATTTTATGATCTAAGTTGTGTTAATTGGGAAATCAATTATTCTCTTCCCGTAGCAACAGCATGGGATAATTTTGTCAACAAATTCACTGCTGTATGTGATATTCATGCACCGTTAAAAACCATCAGATTTCAGAATAAACTGTGTCCATGGTTAGAAAACCGTGATGATATTTTTGACATAATGCATCAAAGGGATTATCACCATAAGAAAGCAATCAAGTGTACAAACATTTGTAATGATCACTGGTATAAATATAAGGAATTAAGAAACAAGGTAAATATATTAATGAAAGATGCTAAAAGAGAGTATCCCAGCAAACACAAAAACGTTTTTAAAACGTTTTAAATAAGTTATACTTTGGGTTTTGGATTAGGTAAAAACTTTTTTATAACATTAAAATGTCGGGTTATATAAAGGTCATGAAATCGTTTAAAACGTTTTGTATGAAAACACACTACAACAATATTTTTTAAATGTTTTCGAAATGTCATTGTAAACTATTTTTGCAAACATCTTTGGCCAAATATTTTGTCAACACGTAAATAACATTATGTTAAAATCACCTTAAAAATACCTAGTCGTTTTTTCGACTAGAAATCCTAGTCAAAATAATTTGACGAGATTTTAGTCATTTTGAGGAGATTTTCTAATCATTTCAACGCTGATCTAGTCATTTATGCCTGGTCAACGCATATCTAGTCATTTACGCCTGGTCATAAATTCTAGTCAAGAAATTCTAGTCAATTCCAAGTCGAGGATGCAGAATTTGGTGTGAGTTTTCACACCAATTTCGGTAACAAATTGGGTAACAATTTTGTAACAAATGATTATTGTGATGAGTGCTAGTGTTTGGAGGACCTTCTCTAAATCCTAAATATTATACTCAGTTGAAATAAAAGGAAACAAAACCACGGATGAAGAACACAGGGCAAACGCTATTTAACACCATAGATTTTATATTTTCAAGCAAATACATTATAATTTTCTGCCATCCTCTATTAAGACCGTAATTTTATAGATAATTTCTGTAATACGTGTCACCATGCTATCAAATACACTTGAATATGTACACCCGAGCAGATATCTCAAGCTTTTGGAGAGTATTTCCAGTCTCTGGCTGAGCCGTCTGTAAATTCCAATTTCACTCAATGTTTCAAAGATGATGCGGTCTTGAATAGAAACCTGATCAATGACATCCTCTCTTCAGAAGATGGCGAGTTTGACTTTATCACAAATGATGAAATGAAGACCATCATTCATTCTCTTTCAAATGGAAAGGCTGCCGATCTTCATGACCTGTCTGCAGAACATCTTAAGTTTGGTGGTGATCAAGTTATCAAGTCCCTTACCAATATTGTCAACTATATGCTCAAATCGGGGCAGATTCCAGACATGCTCAAATGTGGTGTTCTGACTCCTGTACTGAAGAAAGGCAAAGATCCAGCAAACTACCGTGGCATAACTGTAACCTCTATCATCATGAAGGTTGTTGAGAAGGCATGGCTACTGAGGGCTGCACCTATCATGTTAAAGAACCAGAATCATATGCAGAGAGGTTTTACTAAAGCAACATCCTCCATGAATGCAGCTCTGCTAGTGTCTGAGGCAATCAATGATGCTGCTGATAACAAGAAGGCAATTCATGTCACTCTGCTAGATGCCTCGAAAGCTTTTGACGTTGTAGATCATGACATATTATTGAATGAGATGTACGACGCTGGAGTGACGGGGAAGCTGTGGTTGGCATTTCAGTCTATGTACCAGAACACTGCTTCGATGGTTAAATGGAATAACTGTCTCTCTGCACAATTTGAGGTAAAACAGGGAGTTAGACAAGGAGGAATTACTTCTGCACCTAGTTACAAGATCTACACTAACAGCCTGCTTGACCAAATGCAGAATCAGAATATTGGTTATGCGATTGGAACATCCTATATTCCAGCACCTACTTGTGCAGACGATATTGCCATTGTTACTTCAAATCCAACTGAGGGTCAAATCCTGCTTGATCAAGTGCAACAATACAGTAGAGATCACAGATACATGATCAACCCATCTAAGAGTGCAACCATCAAATACCACACAAATGATGAGATCAAATATGTCATGGGTGATCAACCTATTCCAACCCCACCGGAAGCAACCCATCTTGGCATTGTAAGAAACAAGAAAAATTAGCCTAATATCGATGAGATGATAAAGATGGGTAGGAGAGTAACATATTCTCTCATGGGTGCTGGACTGCATGGTAAAGATGGTTTGGCTCCTCACCTTGCATATCATCTAATCTGTACCTATGCTATACCTAGAATGATGTATGGGGCTGAGATTATGAAGTTCAATGTCAAGAACCTTGCCCGTATTGAGTGTTTTCATAGAAAACAACTGCGACAGATTCAGTTCCTGCCTGAAAAACCACCGCCTGCTAATACAGCTGTTTATGCACTGCTTGGGGCGAAACCTATTGAAGCACACATCGACTCAGCTATCCTGACTCTGTTTGGGAGTATTGTCAGACAACCCAATAGCATTGAGCACCAAATAGCGAGGAGACAGCTAGCCATCAAAAACAGCAACAGCAAGAGCTGGTTCATGATAGTGAAAAGTGTCCTTGCCAAGTACAACATGGCGACACCTTACTACCTAATGGAGAATCCTCCCTCTAAGACTGTCTGGAAAGCTGAAATAGCAAGAGCAGTATCCTCCTATTGGCAAAACCAATGGAAGATTGATCATGTCTCCAAGTCCAGCTTGAGGTTCCTGAATATAGATGCATGCAGACTAGGTTTACCTCATCATGTCTGGAGCTCACTACCTTCAGATGTCCGTGAAGTAGAGAAGGCAGCTGTAAAGGCAACCTGCTTGCTGTGTGAAATAGCTGAAGAGGATATGATGCATTTTCTTATCAAATGTCCTGCACTCACTGAGCAACGCTGTTACCATGAATCTATCCTGAAGAGGACACTTCTTGAGCACTGTAAGGTACAAGAAGTCGATGACCTATTCACAAAAGAGGATGTTCTACTACAATTCATTCTGGACTCCTCCCATGAATCTATTCAGAGTGTCATCACCCTACCAGTAGATTGGCCCAGTTTTACAGAATCGATCACTCGTCAGTGGTGTTATGGTCTACACAGTAGAAGATCGTCCCTTCTAAAACAGCTTTCTTATGCCGATATATAATCTGCCTGCTCAACTTATTCACATGCCTCTGTAGCCTAGTGCACTGTGTAGCTGATGTTTGCATGAACGAATCATCACATTTATGTCGCTTGTTCAAACTTTGTATACATGTTTATTATGAACTCACACTTGTGATTACTTACATGTAGCAATCTTGTACACACTGCCTCTTGTATCTGATTGCTTTACATTACGTTTTTGTGTGTAGAATTTAGCTAATTGTAATATATGTATCTTGCACTGAAGTACCAGTATTTATTTGTATTTTGATATGATATTTTAATATTTAATGGGTGCACCCTGCCATGTCCTTCCCTACATAAGCAATATTGTTTTTAGTCATATTTGGTGTCAATTTGTTAAGAAATATGTTTGGAAGAAATAATAGTCGCTTATGTGTAATTTCCTTGAAATTTACGAAAAAAGCGGGATTTTGGACCTTTGGCATTTTTTTACATTTTTTTCCGAAAAAATAAAAATCGATATTTGTGAGCAAGGATGTGTGTTTGATTAATTTTGCAAGGTGTCAAATGTCACAAAAAACAACAACTTGCCCATATTCAGCGAAGATCAATTTTTTTGATTTTTTTTCCTTCATGGAATGTAATTCGCCACTTGCACGGTTCCGCCATTATGCACTATATGCGGGGAGAGCCTCGAACTGGCAGCATACATGAAAGGAAGAATTACGTAACCTTACACAGAATGTTATATGACTGGTTCAATTCCCATTCATGTATGCTGCCAGTTCGAGGCTCTCCCCGCACATAGTGCATAATGGCGGAACCGTGCAAGTGGCGAATACTGTGACCAAAGTTGCCCCAAAGGCGGGGTAACTTTGGTCAGGTCATTTTAACCCCTAGGGCACCCTTACAAAATTATTAAAAATCTTTTTCAACTTCAAGGTGTAGAAGGAACCCTGATGTCACAAAAAGAGTTAATTAGAAATAAAATTGGTTTTGTTTGGAAGCAGTGGTTTAAAAACTCTGAAAAGTGCCCAAAGTTACCCCATTTTACGGTACTCCGTTGGTGAGCGACGGGCGAGTGGTATTTCACCCAACGAAAGAAAAGGAGTTCTATCTGATTGGCTAGCAATCAATTGCTGGATCGCTCAGTGGTGAACTACAAACTCAAAATGGATGCGATGTATTCAATTCGATTGAAATCGATATTCTATTATTGACGCAGATAAAGAAAGTGGCATAGTGTGTATTGTATGACTTGTGATTTAATTTTCTAATACATGTGTCCTTTATAGAATTGGAATTCTCAAATAGCATGAATAGTTGAATACCCCGGTATATCACAATTTTTGTTTTGAAGATCAAAATCGTTACTTATAAAATGCAGTAAAATCCACAGCAAAATACCGGTTCCCGCTAATTAGTGTATTTAATTTCCAGTTAGTGTATTAAAAATAAAACCTGGGATTTACCTGACAACAAATCAAATTTTCTTGTAATAGAAATATCATATGGGATACTGATCATGAGCAAATCGTAAAAACATAGAATAGAAACTGTGTGGCAGGCTCTGTGGAATCTCATATCGTGTGTAAAATGGTATGCTTAGCCTGAGTCGCTCGGCCTATCTCGAACAAAATCGCCATGCGTAGCTGTTGAAAAACGAGCGGATTCATCGTACTATCACGGCATTTTTTGACACGAAGATATAGGGATGATGACGATGTGCCCGGGTAGATAGGTCAAACCAGCGCACTGCAGGGTTTATTGTTCTATTGTGTCCGATTTGAGCGCTGACATATTGTAAAATGTTGCCAATCAATATTCATGAGAGTGTACATTCAACGTCCAGTTTTCAAAAGTGGGTGACTTGTGTTTGACAGGTGCGAAATACATCTGACTGGGCGTATCAATTACGTAACGCATAAAGGCATTGACGTCATCGAATGGCTGTCTAGTGCTGTTATGTGTTTAGTCTGGACACTCACTCAAAACAGTGTTTAGAGAGTGAAAAGCAAGAATGTGTTTAGAAATGTTGTATTTAGAATATGGATATCAGATTATTTAGAAAATCTATTGCTACTCTATGTTTATAAAAGCTCTTTGGGTCAAACCATAATCCTTGAATTGGTGGTTCAAATCCCATTGTAATATTGAATGGCATAGAATAAATTATTGAAATAAAAAGGCTGAAGACGTTATGTTATAGAGGTTGTGCATATGACGTAGGCCCTATCATACCGTAAATATGGCGGACTACTCAAATGCATTCAACAAAAGCATGATTGCAATCTATCGCGGCAGTTCCTCTCACCAGAGAAGATGTAAAGAAAGGAGATAGATCCAGATATCCTCAAACAAAATATGTGTTGCCGCTCATTCAAAAGCAATCACGCTATTTAGGTTTAACAATAAAATACAACAAAAGGGTTCGAACCCATGACGGGTGTGATACACAAGTTGCTGCTTACTAGTTTTAGGGAAAGGTCAGTGTCTGTATACCATCAATACTATGCATACCATGCATGCAGATCCTAACATCCAGTTTATTTCAAATAAAATATGACCAAAGTTCCATGGCAAATAAAAATTTTGCACGCTTGGTTACGCTTTCAACCTCTACGATTTATGATACAGACTATTTTCAATTATCAAAATATCTTTATTAGGTTTGCAGGAAATGACAGGAAAATACATTAAAACAATAAAATATAGATGATCAAAAATCATCCCGTTTCTAACAACATCCTAAAACACTCTCCTAAATAATTAATATATGTTCCAAAATGGGCGGATTTTTTTGGAATCTTTACAAAACTACATTTCTTTCTTATAGTAGGCCTATCCACGTGTGGTATCCCTGCAGAGCAACATCAGGTACTTAACACACACGTGTCATACTTTCAAGGAATTATCTATAGAAACATTGGATATGGTTTCAATTCTGGAGTGAAAATGAATCAACCGTAGTCGGCAACACACATCACATCAAATGCTACTTTCAAGTAGATGTGTAACTACTTGAGAATAAAGGACTATGAATAAGTCCGACAGGATAACCTACGGGATTATCTCAAGGATATAATTCCGTTCTTCCTCCTTCTTTTTCAACTTTCCTGCTCTCACACATAATGATCAAGTAGCTTGATTGAATGCACTGCATTGCGCCCTGATTACGGTGAAGGACACCGGTTCAAATTCTTTTTTGGAGCCAATCAATACTTTCACGCACAACCTCTATAAAATGTTATAAGATAGTAACAAAATAATACTTACTCTACACGCCGGATTAACCAGTTGTGATCTTGAGTGCCGGGACCGGGAGCGAAGCTCCAACACCTCCCTTTCTAACTTGCTGATGCGTTGATGAATATCATCCTGTTGGCGCATTGGATGGCGAACTGCCTGCAAAGTACATGGAAAAGTGTGGCGTAATGTGATATATTATAATGTATTTGCATTCATGCTACAAGATGTATAGGTAGGGCTACATTGTACATGTATATTGTATACAATGATTATAGTCGTCGCGCACGCAGCACAGGAAGGAAACCTCTTACGCACTAAAATGACACAAACACATTCCCCCAACATATAAAATGCTACACTAAATGGGTCATCATTAAAGTCGTCATTTTTCGAAAATCTATAGCCGGCCCAGTCAGATACCCCCTGCGTCGACGAACAACAAATGCAAAGTTCAGCGCAGCGCTGGCGGACGGGCTGGGCCGTTGGTCCACTTTAACACTAAAAAGTCTTCTGCACTTCCGTTTGTAGGGGGGCACTTTGTTGGTGGATTTTATTTACTGAGACTCAGGTCATTGCTAAAGCAATTCAATAGGATCCAAGAACAGAAAAAAAAAACAAATCGGTTGAACCATTTCAAAATGGCGGCCTAAATTTAAATTTTCATGTCGCGTCAAAATGTTCCCGCCAAAAAAATGCAAAACCATTTTCCTGAAGGAATTTTTACATTGTGGCTTAAGATAGGAAACCATCAATACATAGAATTACAATGCTGATTGCTGAAATAAAATTTGAAAAAAGTTATTCTGTTACCATTTAAAAGGGCATTTCGTGATCCACAGCCTCATCCCCCAACTTTTCTCAAAAAAGTTGAGATTTTTATATCACTGGAAACCTCTGGCTACATAATGTTTATGTACAAAATATTTCTTGCAGATTAATTCGTTTAGCAAAGATATCGAGAAATTTGAATTTCGTTCTGGTGCACCAGAACGAAATTACAATGCATTGTCTATGGAGCAGTGTAATACACATAATCATGCATAACTCGCGAACGCAAAATCGGAATCAACTGAAATTTTGGGAATAGGCTTTTTTCGTGGATATCTACTGAAAAATGACATAAATAGAGGATGCCAGGATCACGAAATACTCCTTTAAGGGGCAACACTAAATTGCAATAGCGCCCTCATTTTGCTAATGTAGGCTAATTGTAATATGAAGGAAGCCGCCATTTTGAATAGTTTTGTTATTATGGAAAAGCAATGGAAAGTTAAGCAGGCATCCCATAGATCCATCATCTGCAATGCAATACGTCTTCCTGCTAAGTAACAGTTTGACTGATTGATGTCTCTAAAAACTGATTAAATCTCATGATGAATATAATTCTTAAATTTTGTACATGCAAAGTGTAGGACACTGCAGGAAAAACCACCACAAAAGGAAGTATTTAAATGGACAATATATTTCAGCCATTTTAATCTTTATGCAATTTAGACACCATTGTTCAAAGTCAATTGTTAGCATTTTCTTAGTTAAAACCAAAACCAGAATACCTAAACATCAAGTAAACTTGGTATTTGTTGAAATATCTTTCAAATTTAAAAATTTGCTTTAAATAAGGTTTTTGTACCATATCTCCAAAACATCCAAATGTCCTTTATTTACAGGGTGCGAGCAGCCACCTCTATTTCAATTGAAGGATTTTTCAATGACTTTTAAGTAGGCCCTACCAAAAAATTCATTTTCAAGTACCTTTTACATACGAAAACAGGTGAGTATAACTGCTCCTGGGTTTTGGTGTTTATGATGTTATGTACAGGTATTACAATCGGTGGGGTAGGGGTTGTTACCGTGGAGAACTGAACTGTCTGTGAGACTGAGGAGTGAGCATTCGTATGTGTGTCAAAAGTATGTGATGCACTGCGTATCCACCAAACGCATTCGCTTGACGGACTCGAAAAATTACGCATTACGTACCTAGATGGCTAGCTATATTAAATTTCTATAAAAGGCAAAAATATGAGCCACGGTCAAAATGTATTATTTTGTATAATTTTTATAGTAGAGTCATTTCGCTTAGATTTCCGACAGTAACAACATTTCTTGCAGATTAATTCGTTTAGCAAAGATATCGCGAAATTTGAATTTCGTTCTGGTGCACCAGAACGAAATTACAACGTATTGTCTATGGAGCAGTGTAATACACATTATCATGCATAACTCGCAAACGCAAAATTGGAATCAACTGAAATTTTGGGAATATGCTTTTTTCGTGGATATGTACTGAAAAATGTCATAACAAGAGGATGCTAGGATCACGAAATACTCCTTTAAGTAGTAACATACTCTTTGGTAGCAAATAAAAAATCTTTATGAAATAAGTTATTAGATATTAAAACAAATTAATATATACACGTATACACGCGGTGCTTCTAAATTACCAGCATCTATCACCCATTGTAAATACCAGTGGTTTTATTAAAGATGATCAGCAACATGTAACATCATGCACTATGAATGTATCCTATGATGGTTGCATCAGAGGTCAGTTTCAGCCTTCGCTGTACTACAATGTAGGCTACTAAATTACAATCTGGTTAGGCCTGGGAAATACTAGCATCATAGTTTTATCATAGAATTTAAAGTAGGCTACAAACCATAACGTAAAACTGCGCACTTCAGTTTACTATTTCTCATTGCGGAATTATTTTGTTCACATAGGCCCATGGGTAGATTTTATACCAGAGGGCAGAGTGGGCACAGGCCTAGGTCCACGGTTTAAGTTGGCGGTGGGCCAAAATTGATGCCTGTGTACGTGTGTGTGCGATTTTGACCAAATTAATCTCATATTTGACCATCTTAACTTTTTGCATAAATTTGTGCCAATTTTAACAATATCCAATTTTAACAATATTTGACCATTTAAGCTTCAATAAGGCCAGATTTTTGCGCGGTTCGCACGCATTATCCCTGTCAAATCAGATAAACACACTCAGACCCGTTCGCAGGGGGGGGGGGTGCAGGGGTGCGACGCCCCCTCCAATTTGAAAAAGTATACAAAAAATCAGGTGTTTTACGCTTTTTTGGACAAAACAGGTCCAAATTTTGTCCACTTTTCACAAAATCGCCCCCCTGGAAAAAGGTCCACTTTGTCAAAATCAGCACCCCCAAAGGAAATCCTGCGTACGGGCCTGAACACACTGAGTTGGTTGGAACAAAACAAAAAAGTAGTATTTATTTCCATGTGCTTATATAATAGGCCTACATGCGCAATTGTCCTACCGTGATGATCGGGAATGTTTCAAACATTTTCCTCCCTCCATGACATGTGACCCATACCATACCATTGAAACAACACTAATATATTTATTATACGATAATGGGTGGGTGAGGGGGGGTCGACTGTCAAAGCAGAAAGCAGGGGGGGGTCAACAAAGTTTAGCAGTCCATCTAGGGGGGGGGGGTCAAAAAGTTTTCGAGCGAAAATTCTGAGGAAAACGAACCCCCCCCCCCCCCACTAAAGTATTAATGAACACTCCCCAATGTTGAAAATGTAAGGGGTGGTGAAATAATTATGTGTATCCCCGGGTACCGGTGGTGAATTCTCAAATTGGTCTGCCAAAAATCTTTGCCACCCCTCCCTTTGACGTGCCAAAAAAACTTTAGCCCTCCACCTTCGATGTGCCCCCCCTTACACATGAAAGATTTTGGGGAACTTGAATTTAAAACCTTAAATTGCCTTATCATATAATGTGATTGCAGCGAGCAGGACATTTTGCATATTATTTGAACGTGTTCCTAACGTTTTCCTACACCTTTTTAGGGAATAATATAGAAACGGTGACCAAAATATATGTGCCAATAATCGCTTCCCCCCTTTCGACCTGCCAAAATTGCTTGACCCTCTCCCCCCTTTTTCGACCTGCCAAAAATGCTTCCCCGCCCACCCTCCATTTTTTGGCCTGCGAAGAAATCTTTGTCCCCCCTATAATTGACCACCCCGGGGTACACATATAATCATTCGGGTAATCATTGCACCACCCCTAACATCGAAGCGTCGCAAATTCATGTATCAATGTACTTTTAATAGTGTCTTGTAGTGTTTCAACCGGGGTTTCAACGCTCGAACTCTCAAAGATGTGAAATATAAAATTACTATCATGCAAATCATATTTTTAATCTGATTCTGATCCTTCGTAGATAAAATTAAAATCAGTTTACTTACCCTTTGATTTTGGACTCTCTGACCATCTCGAGAATTTCTCGGCGTTGATGAGATGGAAGAACTATTTGATGAACTGGATGAGTCCATGTTAATTTTGCTCAATTAAGTCCGGGCGTATTCGAGTGAATATTATAGGTGGAAGTTAATACGTACACGTCTTGTCATACAGCCGTTCTGATGTAGACTGCATCGCTGGCGGGATTATGTTCCGTTAAATTTGGCGCGTTTTGCTCACGGGGTTATAAGATTTGACCTTAACCTCATATTTGGAACAGTTTAAGCATCTAGCGTATGGGCTGATGAGCACACAGATAATTATGTACAGTTGACATTGATTGATAGCATAATCATTTACCATGCCAACCTGCTGAGTGCAAGGAACCTTAATTGAATGTGATACCCTGCACTTGAACTTGGTAATACCGTAAAGTATACGAAACTTAACTATATCTTGCTATATTGCCCAATATTGCCACGTATAGACCAAGGGCTCACTCCTCACAGATAGGCCTACTCATCATGGAAATACTAGTGCTATATAAAAATGCCGGGAATAAATGCTCTATATAGATAGTTGTGTCTTCACTGTAATTAGGCTACGCAAACAGACATCATAATTGGCGTTAATATCGCGAGTGATTCTTCATGTAGAAAACTGTACACTTGAGTTAAAACAGAAAATTCAAATCAAGCAACCTTTTAAATACAACGAACGAAGGGGCATCTCATCAGAAGGAGGAGTTTGATGTGAATTTGTGATGGATCCAAACGAGAATAAAAAACCGAGGAAGGTAATTATATAAGCAATTTCTCAGATTAGATCCTATTGATCAGATAAGCTAGATTAGGTATGTAGGGCTCAGGGATGAAGCCCGGGGATGAAGGATTTGTGTGAATGTTTTGGGTAGGGGTGTGTGATGAACGCGGGGATGAACGTCAGTGGGGTGTCCATGAAGATGTGTTGTGGGGTGTGTTGCGCAGTGGCGTATAACAAGATATTTTCCTTGGGGTGTCAAGCGGGGGCAAACATAATAAATGAGGGGGCAGCCATCGTTAATGCTGTGTGGGTCCCGGGTTTGGGTTTGTAAGCGCGTCAACACCATCGTCGCCTAAAAATTTAGGCATATTGAAGCTAAACTGGTGACATATGGTACAAAAGTTGAATAAATGCGCGCGAAGCGTGCAAAAAATGATTTTTTTTTAAAGGCCAAAATGGCCCCCAAATGGCCAAATATGAGGTTAATTAATAGCTCTCAGAAGTAGGCCTACTTTACCTTTTTCATTGGGGGATGGTTAAAAATGGGAGGGGATGGGGCTCCAACCAGCTCCTGCCCCCCCCTCATGAGTTATCTCATGCCCTTTTTTAAAATCTTAAACAGTAAACTAAGAATGCATTGTGAAGGGCCTTGGCGGATCACTTAACGAAGTTAATATCTTGCAGGTCAGTATTATCTTGATCCCTGTTTGACATCAATGCCATTTTAAAATTCACGATTATCTTAAATTATGTTACAATAAAAATTCCTTTAAAAAAGGAATGGGGCGCCCAAATGTGAGCTTGGACGTGATGGTGTGTAGATTTGGTATTATAATGATTTTTCTAGGGAAGAGAAGAAGATGATCAAATGCAAGAGAAATGTGTTTGATTGGGGAAGATGTATGACAGGACCGTTTTGGATGAAATAAATGGGAATGAAGCTTTCGTGTCAATTTGCGATTATGTGGGGTGGGGGATTTCTGTTTTTGGGACCTATTGTAGTGAGGATATTGCTTTGGATATTGAATATTGTTGAATTTCGTTATGCAGGGGTATATGATGAATAGTGCTTGGACGTGATATGGTGAATTCCATGGTGTGTAGATTTGGTATTATAATGACTTTTCTAGGGAAGAGTAGGAAATGATCAAATGCAAGAGAAATGTGTTTGATTGGGGAAGATGTATGACAGGACCGTTTTGGATGAAATAAATGGGAATGAAGCTTTCGTGTCAATTTGCGATTATGTGGGTTGGGGAAAAATTCTGTTTTTGGGATCTATTATAGTGAGGATATTGCTTTGGATATTGAATATTGTTGAATTTCGTTATGCAGGGGTATATGATGAATAGTATAGAAGACACAAATAAGTAAGCTCCCCTGGCAAAATATGGGGGGGGGGGGGTTATCCACCACCCGGGATCTACGCCTATGTTGACCAATAAGTTTTTATAAATGTATACATATACATCATCTACTTGCTAATACACTGAAAATCAAATAGAGATGAAGGATAAACAGGAAGAGTCTTTCAAAAAGACACCGTTCACGAATCAGGTGTATAGTCATTTGTTGTAACTTTCCATTTTCATATCTAACCTAAACCTACTCTGCACTAATCTTACAATAATTCGTGATTTGAGGCATAATGATACCTACATCCTGACTCTGACATCTCCCCAGCAAACAAACGTTCCAAGTCAATTATACCATGCAAATAATAACCTTTGGCCTACTAGAGCTCTAATTAAGATAACATCTAATTAAGCAAACATTACTGGGTACTATGGAACACAAGAGTCTCATCCCAGTGGCATAGTCCATAACCTCAATAACATAATCATAGTGCAAAATTTGACCTCAAGTTGCAGAGTAGAGTTTGTTTACCCAAATCTTCCAAGGATGAATGTACAAATGTATTAGGGTTTAAGAACTGTTCCCATGATAGATGAGCATGTTGTGGATCCTAGTGTATGGTCAAATGTCACCGTCTATCGGGTTCTAAGACACACGGTAAACTGGTTGAAGGCATACAAAGGTCAAAGGTCTGGATTTATTAGGAGTTTTTATAAGTCCATTAATTTTGTATTTTAAGCAAAGAATATACGCTCAACATTTTATCCCGTGCATATCAGAAAACAATAATAAAACTAAAAATCCAAACAAATTGTGGTTTTATTTCTGAGTTGGGCATATGGGCATAATTTTAGCAAAACAATTGCGAAGTAAATCTAGCAAGAGTGAAATTAGAAGCTTTTCACAAAGTCATGCCTATATAGGTGCGCCCGCTTAACGCGGCTATGTACTCTAGCCATTGTTTCTTTCTCAAAATTGAGTTTTTATGATATGTTTGTACCTTGTTATGTTTTTATAAATACAAGGAATGAAAATCCAGATTTGTAAACTCCAACTGCAATATTTTAAGGATTTTATTTCACTATTCCACTCGTGTTTGAAATTGAAAAGGAAAGAAAATCTTTGTTGTACCAGCAAGGTACACGCGCGCAACAACTCATCGCGTTGCGTATCGCGCAATTTGTTAACGCACAAATACGCGACGCATACGCGACGCTTATCTGCATGCGCGGGGCATCTTATGGAAACACCACGGAGGCACTGATTTCACAAAAACCTAGTGGTCAAATGGCTCCGTTTTAGCTGATAAAATGTGGGTTTTTTCAAGTTCTTTCCCCCGGTTAAATATCAAGTTATGAATGGATTTCGCTCAAACTTCTCAAGGGGCTGTGGATTTACCCGATGTTCACGTAATATAAGTTACAAAACGAAAACTGTCGCATTCTCCTGTGAGATTCGATGAAAGTGCAAAATGTGACCACTTTAAACTTCAACGGCCATTATTTCAATGTTCATACATACTCGCTATATAACAGCATGCGTGATTGGTCGATAGGCGGGCATAAACAACGTTTATGCCCGGCGTTCCGGTCATAAACAACCCGCGCGAGAACTGATGGACGCTCGCGAGTAGGATATTACGCGTCTATGTTCACGAGCTATTTACGCAAAGCGCGAGTGATGTACGCGATGTTCGCGCGCGATGGACTGAGCAAGTAAACGTTTTCTTACAATTAGCGATGGAGAAACTGTTAAAAAATGATAAGGAACTGGTAGTTTTTAGTTTAAAATGATGGTATTTTTAGTTTTGGAGGAAAATAACAGCAAGCAGAATGTTGCGTATGTATGAACGGGGTTCATTCATATATTTTCATGACTAAACGTTGTTTATGCCCTCGGGCTAAAGCCCTCGGGCATAAACAATCGTTTAGTCATGAAAATATATGAATGAACCCCTAATTCATTTTCTCGGTAAAATGACGGTTTAGGTACACGATAACTCAATAAATACAGCATCTATAGGTAAGCAAATATGATCATCGTAAAAAGCATGATCGACTCAAGAAACGGTTTTCTCATTTTTTTATATTTTGGTCTATTTCCGATTTTGGGCATCATTTTGTGCAAATAGGCGTTTTTGAATTTTAAAAGTTCATTTTGATGCCTTATATGGTCAATATCTCAAAAAATAAGGCCAATATCAAAAAATAAAAAAACAGTTTTTGAATGGAGCCTCAAGATTGAGCTAAAAACAAAATAAAATATTTTGGAAAGAGTGTTTTTTGTTATGATGTACCTAACAAATATTGCCAAAACTCACATTTTGTGATTTTCTTCAAAATTGTTGTTTTTACCCCAAATCTGTATTTATATTAAGATTTATTGATGTCTTGCCTTCATAAAATGTATACTTTTATATGTTTTGCGCGAATAATTACAAAGTTATTGCACTTTTACTACATGCATGTCTGAGAGTACACATGCCACCTTAAGGCGGGCGCCCTAAAAGCAATGGTATAATTAACCGAGACAATTAAAGGAAGCTGTGTACTCTCAGACATGCATATAGTAAAAGTGTAATAACTTTGTAATTATTTGCGCAAGACATATAAAAGTATACATTTTTATGAAGGCAAGACATCAATAAATCTTAATATAAATACAGATTTGGGGTAAAAACAACAATTATGAAGAAAATCACAAAAAGTGAGTTTTTGGCAATATTTGTTAGGTACATCATAACAAAAAACATTCTTTCCAAAATATTTTATTTTATTTTTAGCTCAATCCAAAAACAGTTTTTTTTTATTTTTTGATATTGGCATTATTCATTGAGATATTGACCATATAAGGCATCAAAATGAACTTTTAAAATTCACAAACGCCTATTTGCACAAAATGATGCCTAAAATCGGAAATAGACCAAAATATAAAAAATGAGAAAACTGTTTCTTGAGTCGATCATGCTTTTTATGATAAGCATATTTGCTTACCTATAGATGCTATATTTATTGAGGTATCGTGTACCTAAATCGTCATTTTACCGAGAAAATGAACATTGAAATAAAGGCCGTTGAAGTTTAAAGTGGTCACATTTTGCACTTTCATCGAATCTCGCAGGAGAATGCGGCAGTTTTTATTTTTCTACCTTACATTACATAAACATCAGGTAAATCCACGGCCCATTGAGAAGATTGAGCGAAATCCATTCATAACTTGATATTTAAATCGGGGGAAGAACTTTAAAAAACCCACATTTTATCAGCTAAAACGGAGCCATTTGACCACTAGGTTTTTGTGCTTCCTTGGTGTTTCCATAAGATGCGCCGCGTATTTGTGCGTTAACAAATTGCGCGATACGCAACGCGATGCGTTGTTGCGCGCGTGTACCCTGCTGGTACCATAGACAGCCCCGTTTGTCTGGGGCTGGTACAACAAAGATTTTCTTTCCTTTTCAATTTCAAGCACAAGTGGAATAGTGAAATAAAATCCTTAAAATATTGCAGTTGGAGTTTACAAATCTGGATTTTCATTCCTTGTATTTATAAAAAAACATAACAAAGTACAAACATATCAAAAAAACTCAATTTTGCGAAAGAAACAATGTCTAGAGTACACAGCTGCCTTAAGATATCACAGATCCCTGATCGAGGTCGCATTATATCTATAGTGGATGGGTAGGCCTACTTGTACAACTAAATATCATAACCCTATACTAGGCCTACTTAAACAGGCCTATAGGGTTATCAACAACGTTTCTTGTTGTTTATGTTCATTGCAGTGATTTCTACGATAATCAACTCCTTCGGAGGTAAACCAAACCCGAGTCACCATGACTCATAAACATTAGTTTTGTGTTCATTGTATTATGGTATAGGTCATGACGTATCCAGCTATAGTTTATTTATATTTTCATTTATTTATTGATTGATTGATTTATTTATACTTAGTTGTGTGAAGTTGCTTATTAGTCAAAGTGACTCAATCAGTCCAATCAATGAGTGATTTGATACAGAGAGACTACATTAGATGAGTCACAATCATTTGATATTGCTGTTGAAATCACTTTGATTAGTCCATATGACTCATTTTGAATTAAGTATAGTCAATATCCATCTGACTCACCTTGATGAGTCATTTGATACAGGTCAACTAACCTATATGGGTCACATTTGGTGAGCCGATTTTGATGTCGGAGCCATTTGATACAGATTGACTAATCTAGATGAGTTGCCTCTTGTTGATCATTGTTGTGGGACTAATATTGATGCTCGCTACGACTCAATTAGTCTAGTCAATATCCTTTTGACTTTACTGAATGAGTCATTTGATACATATTGACTAATCTAGATGAGTCATATCTGATTATCATTTTTGCTGGACTCGTATAGATGAGTCCATGTGACTCGTTTCGACTCACTTAGTCTAGTCAATATCCTATTGACTATGCTGAATGAGTCATTTGATACAGATTGACTAATCTACATTAGTCACATCTGGTCGCCATTGTTTCTGTACTCATATCGATGAGTCCATGTGACTCACTAAGTCTAGTAAATATCCCT
Source organism: Amphiura filiformis (assembly GCF_039555335.1). Classification (NCBI taxonomy): domain Eukaryota; kingdom Metazoa; phylum Echinodermata; class Ophiuroidea; order Amphilepidida; family Amphiuridae; genus Amphiura; species Amphiura filiformis. The sequence goes on along the minus strand of NW_027305567.1, from coordinate 155,259 downwards.
TTGACTATTCTGAATGAGTCATGTGATACAGATGTTTTACATCTGATCATTTTGCTGGACTCATATTGATGAGTCCACATGACTCACTTAGTCTAGTCAATATCCCTTTGACTATGCTGAATGAGTCATGTGATACAGATTGACTAATCTACATGAGTCACATCTAGTCATTGTTGCTGGACTTATATTGACGAGTCCATATGACCCACTTATTCTAGTCAATAGCCCTTTGACTATGCTGAATGAGTCATGCGATACAGATTGACTCATGTACACGAGTCACATCTGATCATTTTTGCTGGACTCATATTGATGAGTCCACATGACTCACTTAGTCTAGTCAATATCCCGTTGACTATGCTGAATGAGATATACAGATTGACTAATTTACATGAGTCACATCTGGTCATTGTTGCTGGACTAATATTGACGAGTCCACATCACTCACTTTGACTCACTTAGTCTCGTCAATATCCCTTTGACTATGCTGAATGAGTCATGTGATACAGATTGACAAATCGAAATGAGTCACACCTGGTTGTCATTGTTGCTGGACTCATATTGATGAGTCTAAGTGACACTTTGACTCAATTAGCATAGTCAATATACCTATGACTAACCAGTTAGGACGCTGGACAACCGATTGTTATTGTTCTGCAAGGCTCACTCAGTCATTTAATAAGGCAATACAAACGATCGAATTTGGTATTCAAATGAACACAATTTTGAGTTACACCTTTTCAGTGTAAATTTTTTTTCTCGGCCAAATGAAAAGCAATAATTTTCATTTTTCAGTAAATGTCAGGAAAAACTGTAATGCTTGATACTGTATTTTTTTTTCAAATCTTAGTGTTAAACTTAGTCGTGAAATTCAGTCATTTAGTGTAAGATTTTCGATTTTGATAGGCTTCAACTCTGCCCGCGAGCCTTTTTTTGGATCAACCTTTTAGCTTTTCAAAGTAATATAGTTCCCAACTTTCTAACGCACATCACCGTGAGCGATATATCATAGTTTTGTCAGAATTTCCGTTTTGATTCCATAATTTTTGACTACCAGCTGAAAATTTTTCAAATCCACGCGTGAAATACTAGCATTGTCATGATTGTGGATCGATATCTCTGGGTGCCCGGCCTGGATACAGTGTTGCTAGAACTTCAATATAGCAAAGAAATTACCTAGTGTTTCAATTGTCATGAAGGTGACTGGGTATAGTGCCTTTTGTTTGTGATTGCTGGCCACCGAAAGTCATAATGAAGCAGCCAAAACAATACAAGGTTAAACATGGAAGTTTATAACAACCTATTATAATGACCTAAAGGAAAAATCATTTATGGCAACAATGAGCCTTGCATTGTAAGTCATGGTTCAAATGTGTACCCACCCCACCCCCATAGGCCTACATAATATTACATACCGGTACCTTATAATATTTATATAGCACGGCTATAGCTATACATTTAGAAAGTAGGTCCTATAGCGCTAAATTATGACAAATAGGCCTACACAAACCCGAACGCAAGTCTGAAGGGTGTAATGAAAATGCCAACCCGCGATGGGGGGGGTCATTCAAAATTCACCTGGAGATAGGAGGGACATAAAATTAAAATCCCTCTAATAACACGCGAATTTTTCTAGGTTTGGATTTTCCCATGGACCTCATCCTAGGTAAATAAACAAACAAACAAATAAACAAACAGACAAAATGGTTTTCATAATCATGGAATCCATCGCCCCTATAAATTGAAATTGCAGGCTATCACGGGAGCAAATTTCCAAAATTCACCTCATTTACCAGAATTGGAGATTTGGGCTACCAAATCGCTGGTCAGGCAATCCTGGTTTTCAATGGAAAAGGGACCTGGTTGACAACAATTGAAATATCGATTATTTCTGCTGGTTGCTCTCGAAATAGAGTACTGAGTTTGACATTTTCGGAGCATGAAGGAAAAAGGGTAAAATAAAACGGAAATTCTGACAAAACTATAATATATAGACCCACACGATGTGCTTTACAGAGGTGGGAAATATCTTTCTTTAGCAAACTATATTAGTTTGAGACGCTAAAAATGAATTCTGTAAAAAGCTCACGGGCGAACTAAAGGCCTATAAAAATCAAAAATATCACACTAAAAGACACAATTTGATGCTTAATTTTAACACCAGGATTTAAAAAAAAAATGTTCATCCAAGCACTATGTTTTTATTTGACATTACTGAAGAAAAAAAAAATTTTTGCTTTATATTTGACCGAGAAAATAAATTTCATAGCAAAAAGGTGTATCTCGGAATTGTGCTGATTTTAACATGTATCGATAGACTTTTAGCGCGACTAAGCAGAACAAAAGAACGGTTGTCCTGCGTTTAGACTGTAACCAAGATGAGTCATGTGATACAGATTGACTAACATAGATGAGTCACATCTGGTTGTCATTTTGCTGGACTCATTTTGATGAGTCCAAGTGACCCATTTGAGGTAGTCAATATCGCCAGACCCGGTTGGATGAGTCATTTGACTCGGATTTGGTTTTCAGTGAATGTATACACTTTCTTTTCACTGTGGTTTGTCTCCAATTTTTAGGATTTCTTGGTGATTGCATTCTGACATTGTCATGAAAAGATTTTTGCTTTTCTTGTTTTGCTTTCAACTTTTTGTGAACTTTCTTTTGTGTGTTTGGTTTTAGGAGCTTGTCAGTTGTAGGTAGGAGGGTTTTTGTTCTCCTTCTCATAAGTAATTGAGATGGTGATGATCTAATCCTTCAATTTGGGTATTTCTGTAGTTGAGTAAAGCTAAAAATAGATCTTCTTTGTAATTTTTTGCTTTTGTCAAGAGTGATTTTGCTATTTTGACGGTGATTTCCGCTTTGCTTTTTGGAAATCCCAGGGAGCTAGTTTTGTGTATAAGTTGTACTCCTTAGAAAATTGTTTGAATTCTTGTGAAGAGTAACATGGTCCATTATCTGTTGCTATGCATGGACGAATTAAAGAACAGTTAACAGTCTACAGATAATAAGAATTGAGTAGATAGCAAGGATTAAGTAGATAGCATTGCTATGCATGGAAGAATTAAAGAACAGTTAACAGTCTACAGATTATAAGAATTTCATTGAGAACAATCAACTCAAAAATATCAGTATTGTTTTATTGTAATTTTATTGTTTTTACATTATAAATACATTTTGTTTTAATTTCTAAAATCATAACTTTCCATTTTTTACATGGTAAAATGTTCACATAAAAACGTTACAAGTGTTTGCTGGGAGGCTTCTCCTCATGGTATAAAAATGCCCAAAACCCATGCCCAAAACCCATCAGATTAAGGGAAGACCCTCATCAAAATCACTTTTTCTTTAATAAAGGTGCTATGATTACCAAATTTGGTCTGTAGGACCGTTGGGTCATCAAAATGGGAAAAAATGATTTTCACCTAATTTGCATATTCAATTGGCCGCCATCTTGGATTTGAAGGTGTCAAATTTCAAAATAGCCTATGGACCCAGGGAAATGAGCTAGGAATTTGGTTTTTATTTTAGATGAAAGAGAAAAGTCATACTAAAAAAATGTTGGAGTCAGATTTTTTTTTAACCTTTATTTTTGGTCAAAAACAGCAAAAAGCCCCAAAACACCAAAAAAGTACTTTTTTGGACAAAAAAGGCTTAAGATAAAAAACAATTGGGGACAAAATCAGGAAATCTGACTCCAACATTTTTTGACAAATGACCTGAGGTACATTCTGTCCAAATTTCATAGAAATCCATTAAAAAATAGGGTCCACTGACTATTTTGAAGGTTAAAAATCATCATTTTTGGGAAAATGTGTTTATATCTAGAAACACCTTTTAATTTTTTTAAATGCAAATTAGATGAAAATTTAGTACATGTAACATGTAAAAAAGCAGGCACTTGATTTATTACAATTTGTTGTGAAGATAACATGATAAAAGCTTATTTGCTTTTTGAGGTACAGATTTTTTACTCTAAAAATATTATATATCGCCACTTGAAAAACAATAAAATACATAATAAATATCACAGCTTGAAAAACAAAAAAATACATAAATAATACATTTGATCGTGCAAGATGCTTCACTTCAAGTTGCAATTTCTTGGGAACCGTAAGTGCGATTTTTGTGGAATAAAAAGTATGTGAAAGGAAAAAGTCTGCTCTTTTACCTGGAGTGACAATGAAATATGACTATAAATGGGTGGTTTTGATGAGGGTCTTCCCTTAAGTAGATAGCATTGCTATATGTATGGAAGAATTAAAGAACAGTTAACTATAGCGGGCCCATGAACCCCACGGCAGTGGACGCTCCGGTCGCCATGCTCGCTTCGCTCTATTTATTAATCAACTTAGGGGGGGGGGGTGGAGCCTTGCCCACCCTGGCTGTATAAAAATTGAAGTCACTTTACGGCAGTTGGAGTGACGGTTGCTAGGGAGTTTGGTACCATCGGAATGTTGATTGACAGTTTTGGGTAGTTTGGTACCCTAAATTATGTTGATTGACAGTTTTTTGGTAGTTTGGTACCCGTACCCTAAATTTTTCCAAGATGGCGCCCATCGACTGCCAATTATTCGGACCCTTTCCAGCAAAAATACAGTTTATTTAGCCAGTCTCGTCATGGGGTCATCGAAGAGAATATTTTCCTAGCATATTGAGCTAACTCCTCAGCTATTTAGTTTTTCACGATATGATAGTAATGGAAAGGTTCGACCAAATGTTTGCCGTTTTTTCGCCATTTAATTTTTTTTTAAACGATGACGTAAACATGCATCATCTCTTCCACAGGTGATACACCCCTACACGTACAGGGGTACTATGCCATCACATGCATTATCGCGCATAGGCTGAATGACTGACTTCATTTGCGCAAACGAGTGGCTTATCCTATAGTATATTAGTACTCGAGAATCCTTGGCAGTATTTGATAACGCTGCAACTTTTTGCACTATTGAGTTGATTGATTTCAAAGAAGCTAGAATAGTAATCTACAATTAGCAGGTTGGTCTTTCCATCTAGTTCAAAGAGATCGGAACCTACTTTTTGCCATTGACGTTTTTTTTTTATGGCCTAGCATTGGTTCATTAGCATTTTTTGTGTTGCACACTTCACATCTTTGAATTGAATCTGTTATTTGTGAAGTCATGCCTGGCCAGTACATGATATCTCTAGCCAGTTGTTTTGTTTTTTCTATCCCTTGGTGGCCTTTGTGTACGCGTTGTACCATATCTGTCCACAAACTTTTTGGAATCACGACTCTGTCATTTTTGAAAATCAAGTCTTCTTCTAGTGATAGAAGCCCTTTGAAATCCCAATATTGGCGTATTTGTGGGTCTAGGCCCTACGACACTTTTGTTTTATGGCCAACCATTTTGGATTGTTTCTTCCAGTTTTGTCAGTGTTTGATCTTTTTTAGTTTCTTTTGTGCCCGGCTTTTGTGACTTCTGCTATGTTTTTCCATACGCTGGACACTGTCTTGCTGAATGTTTCTTTCCACATTTTCTACATTGGAATGAAGATAGTTGTATTATCTCTAATTTTGACGACGATGTGGATTTGAAGTTTTGTACATGCTGGCAAGGATTCTCGAGTACTAATATACTATAGGAAGTCAGTCATTCAGCCTATGCGCGATAATGCATGTGATGGCATAGTACCCCTGTACGTGTAGGAGTGTATCACCTGTGGAAGAGATGATGCATGTTTACGTCATCGTTTCAAAAAAAATTAAATGGCAAAAAACGGCGAACATTTGGTCGAATCTTTCCATTACTATCATATCGTGAAAAACCAAATACCTGAGGAGTTAGCTCAATATGCTAGGAAAATATTCTCTTCGATGACCCCATGACAAGACTGGCTAAATAAGCTGTATTTTTGCTGGAAAGGGTCCGAATAATTGGCAGTCGATGGGCGCCATCTTGGAAAATTTAGGGTACCAAACTACCCAAAAACTGTCAATCAACATAATTTAGGGTACCAAACTACCAAAACTGTCAATCAATTACTTTGGTACCGAGTTTGGTACCAAACTCCTTAGCAACCGTCACTCAAACTGCCGATATGTCAATCAAACTGCCGTAAAGTGACTTCACTTTTTGTACAGGGATTGAATACGAGTGTCACGGCCCTGATGCTGGTTGCTCAGTTCATGAGACTTATAAATCCTGCATGGCCTACACCAGTACTTATTATGAGTCCAATCTTATGTTTTTTCTAACGGAGCTACAGCTGTTGAACAAAGGTTGTTCAGCGATTGTACAACAATATCGCATTGATTGATTGGTCAGTCAGGCGTTTCATTGAAGGATGAATCCACAGAGAACCTATTCTTGAGAGGGCACTATATTCACTCCACGTGGTTTCTTTTCCAACGCTAAAAGATCACGAATTTTGGTGGTTTGCAAATGAAAAGTGTCCGCACTATCGATTGATTACGTAACTGTTATGAATAATTTATTAGGTTTTTCAATGCAATCGCCTCGACCCATTAATGCATATTATCTGTATTTTCAAAGTACTTGGAATAGCAATCCGGTGAGTTCACTGAACTACGCCCTAATACTGATAGAGTTTTAATGGCGTTAATCCTCTCCATACACAGTTGAACAAATACAATAGATGAAGGTCAACACGTATGACCTCCTATGTGACATGTTATATGTGATGTACAAAAACCTGAATATCATAAAGATCAGTATTCGTTTGTGCATATGAACTGCACGTTTACGTTGCTAAATTTTACTCATTATGACAAATATTGGTATTATGACAATACGGTATATACATTGTATATAAAACGACTAATAGATCCTGCTATCATGGCGTCAGGTCAATGTTCATCATATCCCGTATGTTTCATAAAATTCACTTCAGACCCACACAAGCACACATTTGGGATACATGAGTACAATGGTACCACTTTACACATGACTGCACTTACACATGACTGTAGTGTGGTCACTTATTGATACTCGCCTGTTGTGTAGAGCGTTAATATGATGCCGGATCAGTGACCAATTTAATGGCGGAACCCCTTTATTCGAAACAATGGTACCACTTTTATGAATAGCCTGTCGCAACTTCTAATCGGCATCAAACGAACAAAAGATTATATAATCTATTGCGACTCTATTTCTATTTAAAAGCTCTTTGATTAGATAAATAGACCTATCAGTATTGATTTATTCTATTCAGCAATATCAAGGATTACTATCAAACTTCTCATAGCTAATTGTCAGTTGGCTCAATGGTAACGCAGTAGGTTTTACAACACGCAGGTCCCGGGTTCGATTCCCACCTCTGCCTATTTTTTGCAAGGCTGAGAAAAAAATGAAATTTCTGGACTGCAAACTTATTTGGCGCGCGATCTGAGCTGGTCCTTTTCTGGTGGCTGTGTCTGTTACAGGCAACGCTCTGCAGGGTCTATTGTTCTATTGTTTCCGATTAGAGCGCTGACATATTGGAAAATGTTGCCAATCAATATTCATGAGTTTGTACATTCAACCTCCAGTTTTCGAAATTGGGTGACTTGTATTTGACAGGTGTGAAATACATCTGACTGGGCGTTTTAATTACGTAACGAATAAAGGCATTGACATCATCGAATGGCTGCTCAGTGCTGTTATGTGTTTAGTTATTATATAGGCCAAATAAGTATTATTAAATGTATTCATCATTCCTTTCTTTTCCCTTCTCTGTACGTATTCTTTCCTAGGCCTACACTTTATATCACTCCCTCGCTCTCCTTGTCCCCTCTCACCCTCCCTCTCTCATTCTCATCATTTTCCTTATATTTCTATTTATCTACTTGTCTTTATTATATCTTTTCATTTCTCCCCTCCTCCGTATCCCCTCCTCCCCTCTTCCTCCCTCCTCACCTCCCAAGACTTAAAATTAAATGGAAATTTCTTAAAAACAACCTTTATAGGCCTATACTACCTCCATGCTTATACTTACATGTATACGTATAGCGATTACCATTATAGTGTAATCATGGAGGTATATAAATAAATGGAGGATGATCCAGCCAAGCCTCTTTTGTACTACGTTGGTTATGACCAATTATTGTTGAATAGGCAATTTCAGGTTTATATTGATTATGCTAAGCTGATTACATTGTGAAGTCTGTTTCACTGGCCATTGATTTCAATGGGGTAAAATGAAGTTTATACTTATTGGAAATTAAGTGCTCATGTTTCATAAAAGTTTGATATCAAAATCTCATTTTCGCCAAACATTGAGTGCTTAAATTGCATCAAGAAATCAGTCTTTTGAAAAAGAAACACCTTATCTGTTGTCATCTTGTGACTCCCTACATTTTGGTCATGAAAAATTGAATTAGGCCTATGACTTTTTTTTCCAAAAAGTTATGACCCCCCGTATATTTGGAACCCCTCCTCCAAAGAAAATGATAGCCTCCTAATAATATTAATAATCATTTAGGCCTAAATACTGCTAATTATTTATTATACAATGAGAAGTTTAATGATGATGATTTAGGCGGCCTATACGATTTCATGACAATACAGAATTAAAAGTTTAAAAACAATAACATGACATATCCGTCATGGCACTCAATCAATTTGACCCGAAGCTTCAACCAAAATCACGATTATCATACACTAAACTATGAGAAACTGTTTAAACAAAGTATATAGGGCCTATACATTCCATATATCAATTTCTCTCTAGAAAAGATTGTCTGATCATCACTTTTGCTTGAATTCGAAGTACTTCCGGTAAATTTTTCTCGCTCGTAACTCAAATGGCCCAAATTGGCCCAACATAATTGTTTCACAATCGGAAGGTAAAAACGTTTTGCTTTCATTTGCACTATATTTGAACTCCCTCAGACCCCCTTAAAAGCTTGATATATGAACATGAAAACTAAGTATATTTGTCAAGTTACGGCACAACTAGTGTAGAAAACAGTTTCATAACTTGAGAACAGAACATCCGAATTTCTTCGGGTTTTCGCACGATCATACATTGAAACTATAAGCTATCAAAACTGGTGACTTTGAACTAGCTGATTGACTAGCTGACGTCATTATACAGTCTCTTTTACAAGGCTTCCGGTACGGGTCATTGTAGGGTCAATTCCTATGAGGAAATTTTGGGAGTGATAATCAATGAACCATGGTAGAGGCTCATAACCATCGTGGATATCAATAGCTTGGCTGAAGTGGCTGGTCAATTCAAGTTTGGTGACTCATTGAATAGAGGTAACGGGATAATCTCCACTTAGGAGATTAGAATTCTGGCGATCATTCTCCATTTATTTATATACCTCCATGGTGTAATATAGATAGGAAATGGCAGCCTTCATACATTCTAATGTTTAATCGATCAGCAAGAGCATTCAATTTATTTAAATGAAGCGCCTACAGTCAGGTGGGTGGTAAAGATGATTGCATCGACAGCTAAAGCCTCCTTTATAGACCTCAGACCCACACAAGCACACATTGGGATACGTGGATACAATGGTACCACTTTACACATGACTGCCCTTACACATGACTGTATTGTGGTCACTTATTGATACTCGCCTGTTGTGTAGAGCGTTAATATGATGCCGGATCAGTGACCAATGTAATGGTGGAACCCCTTTATTCGAAACAATGGTACCACTTTTATGAATAGCCTGTCGCAACTTCTAATCGGCATCAAACGAACAAAAGATTATATAATCTATTGCGACTCTATTTCTATTTAAAAGCTCTTTGGTTACAGGCACACTCCCTCTGCATCCAAACCAGGTTCACGCTCATTTCACCTCCCTTAAGGGGGTACTACACCCATTGATTTTTTTTGCATTTTTTGCATTTTGTGAAGAAATTACAAAAAAAAATTGGACAAAGTGGTATGCAAAATGAAGGGCAAATCTTCTCGTTTTATTGGTGGCATCGGTATCAACGTAGCTTACATGCTTTTAAAAGTAGAAGCCAAAAGGTGGTACATCACTGATGATTTAAATTCACTTCATTTTGGAAAGCTTACTATCAACGGATTTCGTTAAAATTTTGGATATGTGTTGCTAACACGTTAGGGAAATAAAGTTGATATGTAAAATGGGAATAAGTGGTTCCTGATTTATTTTATGACTTCATGAACTTGGTGCTCCACAACTATCAAAAAGGAACTGGTTAAAATGCTTCTATTTTCAATGTTGAGCTATATTTTGTATTTTTAACTTGCGACATTATTTCACTGAAACTAAAACAAGCCACAGGTAACAGGTTACCACAACCATACTACAGCAATGTTGAAAAAATTGTATTTCTTGTCACCTATACCACCATATTGGGTAGTTTTCCGTAAGCTTAACGTTTGTGATTTTGGTAACTATTTTATATTTATTTGTGAAATCCGTCTCAACTAGGCATTCTAAATTGTACTCACCATTTACATCCCAAGGTATATTAGTATATCCACCTTGCACTTCTCGATATATATCCAGTTAAAGACAGAATATCAAAATTATTCCTCATTATGATATCACAAACTCTCACATGTGTATTCAAAATTGATGCTTAAATTTGACCTGAACCAATTGACCTATAACCTGACATACGGTGACCTAATAGCCTTTTCTTCTCCTAACAACACATTATAATATTATTGACTAATGACTATACATCCATTGTGTAAGTGTTTATATATTTTGCATGCACCACTAGATTTTCTATAGAGAGTATAACAAAGGATTTAATGTATTCTATTCATGTACCCTACTTGAACATGCTGAATAGAATAAATCATGGTTTGTTATGAAACACGCATCTGAGTAACTAGGATACAGTAAACAAAATATATATAGGGCTAAAATGACTTACTACAAATGTTTAAAAGCACTTTTTTTCTTCTTTTTTTCATATTTTTTTTATTTCACATGATCCGTGCATATATCGCCTAGCAAAAAATGAAAAAATATATATTTAGACCAATCAAACCAGTATATGGGTGTAGTACGCCCTTAAGTAAGAGGTAATAATTATGGCAATAAATCCGCCGAATAAAACTGAACACAGCTCAATCCAGCCTCATATAGGCCTATATCATGTAAATGTATTATGTGATGCAAATGTTGACTAGGAAAAAAAAATCGCGTCCCGCGGTGCATCTGTTTATTCTTCTTTTTCAGTCGTTTTTTTAAAACTTGCTGGTCATGCTAACGCGTGACTCTAAATAGACTGAATCCCACTCCAGGAAAATATAAAATTGTGTTTAATAAAAAATCGCTTTAAAAGGGAAGGCCAGCCTCAATGCAGAAGAGGTCTTGTAATTAGTTTGGGTCACTGTGAAAGGCATTTTTAGGATCACATTTACATGTGTTTAAAAAGTTCAGAATACGGTACTTGTTGGGATTTTAATTGATACCCACACGTTGTATCCCGCGTTGTATCCCGGGCGTTGTATACTGCACCAAACTGTGCAATCTCAGATTATGAGATGATGTTATGGCTCATTTGATTTTTCTTTCAGGGGAGCTCAGACCTCTGTTCTTGTGACAGATGTGGCCGTCAGTATTTAACTGAAAGAGGATTGAGAATGCACAAAAGTAACAATTGTTCCGAGCAATCACGGGCAACCATGAACACCAGTGAAGTTGATCCTTATCCCGATTCAGTACCAATTCCGATGGATATAACCATCCACAGCAGCGTCTCCACATCGGAACATCAGTCGGATAAAAGTAATTTACAAGCATGTAAGTATGCATCTAACGCGTTTAATGCAAAGTGCACGTGTCTATGGTCTAAAAAATAATGTAAACTTGAGAATCACGTGGTGCAACGAAATTATTGGAACCATATTAGGGGCTGTGCAATAATTATCAGCCCCGGGGTAAAATTTCGAACGGCTCGCCAAAAATCGCTTGCCCCCCCTCTCGGCCCGCCAAAAATCGCTTGCCCCCCCTCTCGGCCCGCCAAAATTCTTTGCCCCCCTTGAACATGCCAAATTTTTGGGATCCCAAATTCCAAACTTTAAATGGTCTAGATGTATGTTGCGAGCGCAGCGAGCAGGAAAATTTGCATATTTAAGCGTTTCCGTACCGTTTTCCTAAGCTTTTTATTATTAAAAGGTGCCCCGTGAATGCGTGCCAAAAATCGCTTGCCCCCCCCCCCTCTCGGCTTGCCAAAAATTGCTTGCCCCCCCTTTCGTCTCGCCAAAAATGTCTTGCCCCCCCCCCAATTTTACCCTCCCCCAGGGCTCATAATTATTGCACAGCCCCTTAATATAGGTCGCGAAATCCAAGGAAAACTCAAAACTTGACATATAATACAATTCATATGTAGGCCTAATACATGTAGTAGCAATACTCACATAAGTTGCGATGAAAGTGAAATGATATTTTTTTGCAATAAACCGAACGGTTATTTTGCGATTTTTGGATCCAGTTATATTTAATATTTTTATTTTTATTTTCTTATGTTTCTCAGTATTAATTTAAAAAGTTTGTTTTACTTCTGTGCATTATGTCAATGCCAACAAAAGTACTCTCGATGTTTGATTTATGGATCGTTTCCCCGGGCAATGATTGTCCAAACAGTCTATTCCAAATTTGGAGTGATATCGCTCCAGTGGTTTGGATAGCAATTTTTTCCATTTTTATTGCCCTGTATTCGTGTACAAAAATGGCCTATCCACCAGACCCCTTCAATGCAAAATCATTAATCAGTATTCAATAGGCCCTACTAGTACATAGCTTCATATGATGTGTGTATCAAAAAGATTGTAAATACAATGAATGAGCTGTTATAGTACAGGTTATTTTGTTATGTTTTTTGAACAGATAAAAAGCAAAACAAAGACAAAACAAAAATACAGCACAGACACAAACATCTCCTCTCACACCTCACATCCCTTACTCAAGACACATCCACATCAAAAAGACAAGACAGGGCAAGACAAGACATCCATTCCATTCAAAACACATTATTACAAAGCATGAAAAACATTCAATTTACACAAGGAAAAATGTGAGAAAAACCACGTGGTTTCTGAACTACATAGGTGAATGGAAATAACAGGAAGTAAAATATAATACCAAGAACCTCGGGACCAAGAACCAATAATTAAATCAAAAGAAAATAAATGGATAAAACTTTATGGGAAAATAAAGTGAAAAAAAGTGAATTTCTTCAAATGTTAACCTAACTTTCCTTTTCTCTCAGCAATTTTATATTCAGTTTTCAGCTTGATTTGCAGAAGTTTTAAAAATACCTGGACATTTGGATTACATTGCTAAAATCTACATTCTAAAATTTCAAATAAAGAATCAAGAAGTTAATAACCCTTTTATGTTCAGAGCTTAAGGGGTACTACACCTATTGCATTTTTTTGCATTTTTTTTTTTGCATTTTGTGAAGAAATGCGAAAAAGAAATTGGACAAAGTGGTATGCAAAATGAAGGGGCAAATCTTCTCGTTCAATTGGTGGCATCAGTATCAATGACAGAGATGGATTGGGCAAATAAATATAAAATAGTTACCAAAATCACAAAAATGAAACTTACGGAAAACTACCTAATATGGTGGTATAGGTGACAAAAAATACAATCTTTTTCAACATTGCTGTAGTGTTACCTGTTACCTATGGCTTCATTAAGTTTCAGTGACATAGTGTCGCAAGTTCAAAATACAAAATATAGCTCGACATTGAAAATAGAAGCATTTTAACCGGTTCGTTTTTTGATAGTTGTGGAGCACCAAGTTCATGAAGTCATAAAAGAAATCAGGGACCACTTATTCCCATTTTACATATCAACATTATTTCCCTAATGTGTTAGCAACACATATCCAAAATTTTAACGAAATCCGTTGATAGTAAGCTTTCCAAAATGAAGTGAATTTAAAACATCAGTGATGTACCACTTTTTGGCTTATACCATTAGAAGCATGTACGCGTCATTGATACTGATGCCCCTTCATTTTGCATACCACTTTATCCAATTTCTTTTTCTCATTTCTTCACAAAATGCAAAAAAATGCAAAAAAAAATGCAATGGGTGATATCTTTCTGAACATCCATTTTCTACCGTCCCTATTAAAATGAATATTGACGAGGATGACCTAATCTGACCACGTCAATGTCAACGATGTTTCTGTAAAACAGATATTGCCGAAAGGTTCATACGCCTAAAATGTTTGTTAGATTTTTGAATACAACTGCGCCTTACGCTCTGCCGGGATTTCAAACACGTTTAGATTTTTTAAAAGCGTTCCTAAATTCCAACATTACGGATGTCTCGTAAATAGGACATTATGGATCTGAGCAGGAAATGGAGGCTGAAAAGGAAACGTTTCCTATAGACTAGCTGACAATACTACTGGGAAAGTTTAGTGATCATGAAGTGCCAACATGTAATAACGGAGGATTTTGCGAGGGAGCGTGTGCGTGATCAAAAGGGAGAGAAAAAAAGAAAGAAAAACGAACTGAAAAATTATAAGAATAACATGGGAATCGAACTCTCAACCTTCCGCACTGCAGACCTTCACTCTGTCCACTAAGCCATCGCATCTTGTTCTTGCAAAGAGTATTATTTTGCTATCTTATTTCTCGTTCAATATGTTCAAGTATCTCACTCAACAACAATCTTTTCAAAACTGCTTGTAATGTACTTCAGTTAAATGAGATGATACTACCTTCTTTGACGACTACAATATTTTGTTACACAATAGAGTATTTTGCATTAATAAAATTAGAACAATAGACGTTTTTAATTGCTATATTGATCAATATAACATGTATAATAGACAGCGCCGGCTGGGATCAATTTCGTGAAGCATCGTGACACTTGCAACGTGCGCTTACGACACGAGGACTCAAAGAACCCAACTTTTCAACCTACGACTAGGTTGGTCCACCGCTCATTTTCACTAAAAATTTAATACAAGCTCTGGTTAATTAATGTTTATCATAACAGAAAAGCATTAGACCGGAGTTTCCTCAAAGCTGTAGATATAACCATTTTAGTGATCGTGACATGCATTTTCTCTCATTTTTTAGGCTACTTCGCGCACCAAAAGCATTCATTTTTGCACAATAATTCAACTTTTACACGTTATTCTTTGCCTTATACTGATGTTTCATATCTTATTTATGGGCTCAATATGGAAATGAAGGGAGAAACAACTCGTGTATTCTATTTTTTGATGTTTTCTGAAAAACCGTATTTGCCACCTGATTTTTAACATTGCGTTACGTAACAGCAGAGGTCACGCCGGTAAAAATTACCGGAAGTGAGCTAAGTTGCTGTCGTACTGTCAAAGGTATATTTACAGATCATATGTGATGCGATCAAGCAAAATCAGTCGGAACTTCGATTGGGAAACTCTTTAATCTTTGGAGCTGGTTGTTCAATTTCAATGGGGTTTTCTGCAAAATACAGCTTTGCTAATGTTTTTACTATCCTGTAAGAATCTAAAAACTTAATAATGATATCTGAGTTCCGACTGATTTTGCTTGATCGCAACACATATGTTAAAATGGATAGTTTAACTTCTCTTGTTTACCCGAAAAGCGTAACTTAATTCGTGCTCTAAGGACAACAGGCTAGTTTGTTTTGTTTTGTTTTTATTTTTGCTCCAGATACTTATGACGAACAAATGATGGATGTGTTGGGGGAAGGTGATTTTGAACAACGTATTGAAAAAAATGTTATATCTTTAGAAGCGGTGAGTAAAGTAATATCTTCAATAAATACTGACTCTTTGATTGCATGCGTTTCATAATTCGCGTTGCTAGGCAAAATTAAACCAAAAAAGTAATTACCAGATTACTATATAAAGTAAATAAATATAAGTGAAAATATTAAACGAGCAAGCTTTTATCAAAGATTTGTATGATTGCCGCTTATGGGGACCGTGTCATCTGGCAGCTGAACGCAGCCTCTTTTTAACAGGCCGCTGTAAGAAAATTACTGATAACTTGGGATTTTCCATAAGTCCATATACAGGGTGTCCCAGAATGATCTATACCGGGAAAGATGGAATTTTTTAGGTATGAAGGGCATGTTAAATGGTCATATTGTTTTTTAAAAATTGGACGTTTCTAGTAGAAGTTATGGAAGATTGCGTAAAAATTGTGAATTCTTAGTTTTGAGAACGCAACCTATTTTGAAAATCTGTAACATTACTAACCATTCAGCACAAAGTTATTTGGAAAAAGTTATGCAGGTATTTTAGTTGTGCCCTGTTCATATTTCCACTAAATAGCCGATATCTATCTATTATTTATGACGTTACGAAGCAATCATTATATGGAATTAAGGATTTGCGGCCTAATCCCATTCTCTCTTTGGCGGTAGTTTTAAATATAGTTATTGTGGTGTGAGGTCTATGTCATTTGAAATGCTTGCAGAGGTCAAACTGGTTGTGGTACAGAAAAGATGGCTCCTCGATTTATTGTACAGCAGCGTGGATTTCTTTCAAAAACTTACTGGCAAACCGGCAGCTATGTTGAGACGCAAAGAAAATTCCCGCGAGCACGCGTTCCAGTCAAAGGAGCGATAGTGTATAACGTAAAGAAGTTTGACGAGCACAGAACTGTCAGGAATCGGCAGAGTGAAGCTTCAGGTGCTCGTAAGACTGTAAGAACTAGAGCGAACATTGCAGCTGTCCGGCAAGCTTTAAGGCGCAACCCCAACAGTAGTTGTCGTCGAAATGCTGTGCCAAACATCCCGCGTTCTTTATTTAATCGTATTGTGCCATTTTCAAGGGTATGCGAGTCGTTTGCGCTGAAAATGAAAAGCAGGTTTTTCATCGATTTTACATTATTGCATGCCACGCCAAAACAAATAAAGGTAGCGTGCTGAAATTAACCGAATAAGTAGGAGACATGTCCAGCATTATAATGCAGGTATCAAAAATAGATACACTGCCCGTCTTCTATTTTTAGTTATTTTTGCAAACACGGTACAAATCATTCTGGGACACCCTGTATATACTTACTTTGATCAAAATTATAAGAAAGTCTGAAGGGATCGAGCTGGAGGCACTTCTTGATTTGGTATGGAATGACCCAGCGTATCTGTCAAAGTTTGATTCCATAAACATGAAGAAGGGTATGTAGAACAGTTCATAAAGGAAATTGGTACTCTTTCTCTACATAGATGTCATCAGAAGGAGAAAGTGAAGATGACTGGCTGGATGGAGACGAAGATGACGATGAACAAGGAAACGTGGAAGATGACATTGGACTACGACATACAGATTTTGGACAACGACAAGCGGAAACAGGTCAACAGGATGATAAATCAAGCGACAACGCATTTTGTAATGAGATTACTCCTCAGCATAATGCCATAATAAGATGGTGCGTATTCTTCCTTCTTCTGTGGCAAAAAATTGGCGCGGTAAGCGATAGAGCCATGGAGAAACTACTTAGTTTTTTTCATACATTTCTATTGGTATTGGGAAAGTATTTCTTGAATGTTCCTAACCTTGCATCAATTTTTCCCAAGTCTGTTTATAGATTAAGAAAATTGTGTAAACTAGATAGGGACTCTTTTGAAAAATTTGTGGTTTGTCCCGAGTGTCTTAAGTTATATACTAATGAGCAGATATTTGACCGGGATGGAAAACCAATTCTGTGTAATAACCAGTTATCCACAGGAAGGGGTTTGTTGACATGCAATTCACAAATTTTAAAACCCGTTTTCTTATCTGGTGACCGAGTGAAGTATCGACCTCTAAAAACATTTTGTTACAATGGCATTATCTCTAGTTTGGAAACTATGATCCAAAACCGACCAGATTTCCTGGAAAAAGCAATGCAATGGAAAGATCGACAAGTTAACTCTAGTTTTCTTAGAGATATCTATGATGGGAGGGTGTGGAAAAAGTTTTTTACTGAAGGTGGCCAATTACAGAATGGTTTTAATTTTGGTTTTATGTTGAATGTCGACTGGTTTCAACCCTACGAAAGACGACCAAATGTTTCAATAGGAGCTATGTACCTTGCCATTTTGAACCTGCCCAGGAATATCAGATTTAAAAGAGAAAATTTAATTGTCCTTGGCATTCTTCCCGCTTTTGCTAAAGAACCGTCCTCTCTTAACAGTTTCTTTGAACCGGTAGTTGAAGAGCTTGAACTCCTGTGGAACCGTGGTGTACCCATACAAACGATTTCTAAACATGGAGATATTCGGATTAAAGGTGCTTTGTTGTGCTGTTCAAGTGATATTCCAGCCAACAGAAAAGTCTGTGGATTTTTGAGCCATTCAGCAACATCTGGATGCAGCAAATGTTCCAAAAAATTCATATACAAGGGCACAGGTGAAATGAATGTGAAAGGTCAGGAAATCAAAAGACCCGATTATAGCGGATTTGATAAAACAACTTGGAAACCGAGAAATTTGAAAGAACACAAAATTTTGGCAGAACAGACACAAAAATGCAAATCAACATCCCAAAAGAAGCAGCTGCAGACAGAACACGGCTTACGATGGGTACCTTTTTTAAAGCTTTCTTATTTCAATCCAATACAATTTTGTGCAATCGATCCTATGCATAACCTTTTCCTTGGGACTGCTAAGAAAATTTTTGGAATATGGATCGATCAAGGCATCCTAGGAAATCATGAATTAGACCAAATAAGCAACAAAATGGCTATTGTTTCAACTCTATCAGGAATTGGGCGGCTTCCGATCAAAATTTCTTCATGTTGGGGGAAATTCACGGCAGAGGAGTGGTTGACTTGGACGCTTTACTATTCTTTACTCGTATTACAAAACATACTTCCAGATGAACACTTCAAACTTTGGCACACGTTTGTAACTGCCTGTCGAAAAGCGACTCAACCAATTTTAGAGACACGAGATATAGCAATAATAGAGACCTTGTTTCTAAAATTTGGCAGTGAATTTGAAAAAGCGTACGGCAATTTGTCCACATATCCAAATTTGCACCTTCATGGTCATCTCAATGAATGCCTCCTTGATTATGGCCCAGTTTACAGTTTCTGGTGTTTTGCCTTTGAACGCTATAACGGCACAATAGCAGATACTCATATCAACCACCTTGCGATTGAAATCCAAATGATGCGTACAATAGCCGCACACAGTTTTGTTTCTAACTTACAATTTTCCACCCCATCTCTGTTTGTTGATGAATTTTTGCCAATTTCTGAATCAATGCTAAATATGAATCATACTGATGTCTCATCAACAACCTTGAACAGTTCTTTCACTTTGTACAAGTGTACACATTTGTCTCCCTCGGCTCTAGCAAATGCAATATCCGAACCGCTCATTCGTCCAAAAGGACCTGGTAGGCTTCAAACCGTGGTTAGCGAAGAAGTTCAATCCATACTTGAGATGTACCAATCAATTTATCCAAATAGGTCTCTAGATATCCAAGATATACCAAATACTTATCGCCAATATGGTGGAATTACTATAGCCGGAGAGGTATTTGGTTCGCGAATCAACAAACGAACTTGGAACAACATGCTAATTATGGCTGCTTGGTCAGACGAAGAGGGAATGTGTGTTTCGATAATTTGTTGGATGTTAGACCTGGAAAGGTAAAATTTTACATGCAGCACTCAATCAAGATTGAAAATAAAAAGGTTAATCACACTTTAGCAGTAGTATCGTGGTTCAAAAAACCTCAACAATCGCTTAATCCTCCCGAGTACAAGAACCCTCTTACCACTTGGTCAAAACAACGCGTCAAAAGTGGTCCATCCTCGTGGATTCCAGTTCAAAGAATCAAATATAAATATGTTTACATGTTCGATAGTGACAGCTTTTTTGTAACATGTCCTTTAGTGCGCAAGTTTTAATTCTTCTACCCGGAAGAACAAAAACGAAGTTCCATTTGTTGCCCGTGTAAATACAAACAATATTTGACGCTGATGAATTCACCCCAGGCAGTAATTACGTTGCCGCTTTGAAAAACTGCCATACTCTTTTGAAGTAAAATTAGTTCTTTGGAAGTATCTTTTGGAGTAAAAAATAGTTATATACATTATGTCTCTCTCCCTCTCTTTCCCTGTTCTGCCCCTCTATCATGTCTTTTTTCTTCCCCTCTCAGTCTTTTTCTCTCCCCTCTTTCCCTTCAGTTCATAGACTTGGGCGATCATGCCGTACCATAATTTTCTGTCATTAGCTTGGTTTATTTATTTTGATTAACTTAGTTTAGTTTTGTTTCAGTTCGTTATGTAACAAGTTTTATTAACTTAACATGAACAATCTTAGAAACTTCAGTAAGAAATGAAGTTATGCAAGGTAAGTCAAAATAAAGGTTCCCCAAATGTCTGATTTTTTCTTTGGCGGCTTTCAGAGGAATTTGTCCTGTCTGCACACTATAGGCCAGAAATATTAGGGTTTTTGGTGAAAGTAATTGCTTTTTTTGCACACTAGGCCAGGAATATTAGGGTTTTTTGTGAAACTAATTGCATCAGATTTTTTTTCACATTCCATTTCATATTCTATTTCACAATGCATTTCTTTGAAGTCCCCAGAAGACTATTATTAAAGGTCTGTATAATCCTCTTGCGGAAAGAGCCTAATTTGCATAAAAACAAAGTTGCTGCCAATACAGGTTGGTCGAATCACCAGCGCCTTAGACTTGTTGGTGTCATCGTGAAAATTTAAACATATAATCGCAACTTCAATACTTCAACATACCACGTGACAAGCAAAGACAGAAAACGTACCATATTTTGGAATTTTATTTGTTTAAAATTTTGGAATTTTATTTGTTTAAAAACGTTAATGTGTATTAATAGCGGTCAATTGTTGATAACTGCGTGTTCTACATACAGAAATCAGTCAATATACATGCACAATACATTATCGATTTGAACTCGCTGGGCTGCTATGGCTATGGCTGCATGTGCTATTACTCCTATATTATACCGGGTATATATGCATGTGGTTCAGTATGCCATTTTTCGAGTTTTCGTGTAAACACGAAATTTTCAATTTTTGCAATTTATAGGAGAATTCCACGTATAGGTCCTCAAAGGTTTCTTCCAGATATTGGAGATTAGATTCCCATAAAGACGAAACAGTATTCTTTAGTCGGGACCTACGTAAAATTTACATAAATTTTTTACCATCAATTGAATGTTAATTTTGACTAAATTCAGAAAATATTTTGGCGTATATAAAATTGAAATAAAATTCTATGCCTCCTAAACCACATAAATTTTAGCACGATTGGGTATCACGATGGTTATAATATATGATGTGCAGTTAATATTCATATATTCTTTCATACATAGGATGCTTCAGTTTTAACACAAAAAATATTTCATTGAAAACCCTCCCACTCGGCGATTTCAAAAAGGTAACCACGCTTCCCTAGAATGTGCAATAAATTAGCATTAACATTTTTCTTATTTTAGCAGCATTCTAGAAACTCTGGCGTACGGCGAGTACTGCTGTAGTTAGACCCCATACCAATGTATTCCCTCTTCTAGGAACCAGTAAAAGTAGGCTATATAGATTGACCCAACTCGGTTGAACGTTTTTTATAATTATTATGTATAAACTCCTCAAAAAGAGTTTGGAAACTTTCCAAAACGCCTATATATCAGAAATATTTGAAATCTATTTCTATATTGTTTCATATCAATACAACCATTGTTCTTTCCTGTCAAAAATGAGACCAAATTTGTGACCATAACTTATTCCATGGTTGAGTAACTTTTATCAATATAGTCGGCCAAAGCCGACTATACGCTGGCGAAGTTACGTAATAATCGGATTAACTACCATAGCAATAGGTGAAAACAATTTTTGAATGATACGTTCACGCGGTACCTCTTCATTGAACCATATCATGCTGATTACTTGCACCTGTATGATTATTATCTTTGAAAAGACCAGTATTGTATTCAATCTATGATTGCATACATACACAGGTGATGAGTGTAATCTGCTTGTAGTGCAGCGCGATATGTTCAAAGTTGTTTTCACCTATTGCTATGGTAATTAATCCGATTAATTACGTAACTTCGCCAGCGTAGAGGTTATCCGTGTTCTATAAGCTGCCTATCCTATCAGCGACACCTATACCTTGTTTATTATTTTCAAAAGAAGAACCAGCATTGGTAACCATGAATGTTTCAAAATATTCGCCACTTGCACGGTTCCGCCATTATGCACTATATGCGGGGAGAGCCTCGAACTGGCAGCATACATGAAAGGAAAAATTACGTAACCTTACACAGAATGTTATGACTGGTTCAATTCCCATTCATGTATGCTGCCAGTTCGAGGCTCTCCCCGCACATAGTGCATAATGGCGGAACCGTGTAAGTGGCGAATAGCCCGCCAAAGTCATGCAAGTAACTCCGAGGTCGTGCATTGAATTGGTTTGAATGAGGAATACTACGGGAACCAGCGCCTTTTGTTAGAAGTCACACATGAGTAAAGTGGATAACTATTGATAATATTGATGGTATGTTTCAAAATTGCTTTTCTAATTATGATGATGTTATTATTTTAGGTGACTTTAATCTTGATGTAGCTAAACCTGCTGATGCTAAAAAAGTTTCACGTGTTGCTAATCATTCTCAGCTCACTCAACTTATTCATGATTTTACTCGTGTCACTGAAAAAAATAAGACAATTATTGATTTTGCATTTGTGTCTAGACCTGAAATTTTTTGTGCTTCTAGTGTTCACAGTCTGGAAATTAGTGACCACAATCTTATCTTTGTTAAGGGAAGGGGTATGAACGTTTGGACAGTATTTATTGTGGGACATTAGCACATCAGACATATCGAATTGCATTCTGAATACGCGGAATGTCCTTCTGATATCAAATAATTTTGATTTTTTGAAATTCGCAATGTAATACACATTTTATGGCAAATCATTAAAAATTAATATTTTTGATATTTAACAGTACTTGAAGTAAACTTTATAAATCTGATGATTTATACTTAAAGTGTATGTAGGTGGGATGAAAAGCCGACGATCAATTGAAAATTTTGACCTTTAGTATTGAAGATATGGATTTTTTCCCCAAAACACCAAAAAAAATAGGTCTTTTTGGGAAAAAAAATCCATAGCTTCAATATAAAAGGTCAAAATTTTCAATTGATCGTCGGCTTTTCCTCCCATTTACATACACTTTAAGAATATATCATTAGATTTATAAAATTTATTTCGAGGACTGTTATATATCAAAAAATTGAAAAATATCAAATTTTTATAATTTGTCATAAAATTTGTATTATATTGTGATTTTCAAAAAATGAAAATTATTTGATATCAGAAAGACATGCTTCGTATTTAGAATGCAATTCAATACTAGTCCTTCGTGAAAGACCTCGGCTATTGGGGGGAGGGCTCGGCGGAGCCGAAACACGAGGCCGAAGGCCGAGAAGCGAGGCCGAAGGCCGGGTCGCCTCGCTATTAATAGATTTTAAACTAAGCCGATAGTCATTCTTGAAGGACTATTCAATACGTCTGAGGTGCTCTCATGTCCCACAAAAAATACTGTCGAAACGCCATTCTAGATCCCCGAAGATGGCCAAAATGTATCGTAACAAAGCCGATTATTTACGTCTTAAGTTCAAGAGGAAATTTTATTCTGATTCCATAGCTAATATTTAATAATGTAAATTATGGTCTATGATAAAGAAACTGTAAGCATCTAAATCTTCATCAACTACTACTACTGTTAAAAATAAGAATGGCTTTACATCTACTGTCAAAGAAACTGCTAATGTATTTGATGATTATTTCACTTCAATAGGTTCCACACTTGCAGAAAAAATTGATAATGTACATATTAACAATAATATCAAAGATTCTGATAGTTCTTTCAGCTTTAATTCCATTTCTTCAGATTTTGTTTATAAGCAAATTTGTGATATTCCTAACAACAGGTCAACTGGTATTGATGATATTAGTGTCAAACTTCTTAAACTTGCTGCACCGTATATGTCATTCACTTTCTTATATTTATAATCTTTCTCTTTGTACATCTATATTCCCAACAAATTGGAAATTGACCAAAGTTACTCCAATCTTTAAAGCTGGAGACAATTTTGATATTTCTGTTTTGCCTCATCTCAAAAATTATTGAAAGATCTGTTCACAATCAACTTTATTCATACCTTACAATCTGTGGTATTCTATCAGATAATCAATCAGGTTTTCGTACAAATCATTCTACTGCAACGATACTCTTATCATGCGCAGTAAAAAATATGTGACAGGAGATATCGAATGTATTGGTAATGTGTTTAGTAATCTTTGATGAAGATGACTTGTGAAGTGTGTATGTTACATTGCCATCACTAGTAGACTGAGATGACGAGTTAGTGGTATTACAGTACAAAGTTGTTATACTGTACAGCTTTTCTCTAAAATCATATCATGATATTAATGGTGCACTTTAATGGTCATGTTGTTACAGTTATGTTTCTCTCAATGATAAACTAAATAGGCCTATTGGGCTATGTTAATTATTATAATGTTATCATTATTTGGTTGAAATGATGAGGCTGACATTGTTATGGTTAAACACATTTATGAATGCAATTAATACTGCTTATGTGTTTGGAATATCTGATGAGTGTGACAATATATAACTTATATTATGTTATAACTTTGTTGTTGTATACATACCTTTGTACTTCAACAATTCAGCTTGTAGTATGGTGTTAGATTTAAAACTTATTTCTGTATGATGCAGGTAAAGTTAAATCTAATTCAAATCTTATTGATCGCTGTAGTAACAGCATCACTGAGTAATTTTTTTCCTATTTTTCTTTATGTCTTGTGTATGCAGTGTATGTTCCCATCTTGTTAAAAGAAATCATAGAAAGCTAACGTGTAAATTATGTATGAAATATGTGACTCCTCGCCACAACTGAGCCCGGATGTCGCCAGTGCCACTATTGAGATATGCTCCATCGAACTTAACAATAAACAATAGGAAAGAAAGGATTTATTGACTGTTTTATTGATTTTTCACTACTTAAATGTCAAGTACTATAGACATGATATACATCATTTTAAAGCTAATTTCAAGCAGAATATTTTGGTTGAATATCTCAAAATTATGATTGGCGACATCCGGGCTCAATTGTGGCGAGGAGTCACATATGTTCATAAATGCTGTAGTAACCTAACCGCAAAAGAGTTTAGATGTAGTGACACTACTAAATATTGGCATTGTGCTAGTTGTAACGAAAGTCTTACATTACCTTTTAATCATATAACCAATGAATGTGAATTCCAACTTCAACTATACAGGT
Source organism: Amphiura filiformis (assembly GCF_039555335.1). Taxonomy (NCBI): domain Eukaryota; kingdom Metazoa; phylum Echinodermata; class Ophiuroidea; order Amphilepidida; family Amphiuridae; genus Amphiura; species Amphiura filiformis. The sequence continues at coordinate 130,023 of NW_027305567.1, read as the reverse complement.
GTTTTGAAAATGGTGATCTAAACACTGACCATGTAAAAACTCACTTTGAGAACATGAAGTTTAATCCTGTTGATGACAATGTAGGTATACCTGAAAATATTGATTGTAATAGTAACTCGAAATATTATTTCACTGATGAATTAAAAGATACTGCTGGTATCAACAGTAACAATTTAACAATGCTTTGTAGTAATGTAAGAAGTGTAAAAAGAATTTTGATTCACTCACAGAGTTACTGTCAGAAGTCGACATCAATTTTCAAGTCATTGGACTTGTTGAGACTTGGTTGGAAGACAAGCCTCATGATTATTATCATCTTAAAGGCTACAACCTTGAAGTATGTAACAGAATTAATAAGAAAGGCGGTGGTGTGTGTATGCATGTTGAGTAGAATATTGTTTATAATATGAGAAATGATATCAATGAGCTTAATTGCCTCAAAGACACAGAATCTCTATTCATTGAAATTGAAAAGCACAAATCACAAAACATTGTCATTGGTGTGATATATAGGCCACCTGACCAGAATATGAAAGATTTCAACAAATGTGTTGATACGATATTGTCTAAAATCACAGGTCAAGAAAATAAGCTTCTGTATATAATGGGTGACTTTAATATAAACCTGTTAAATAATGACGTCCATGAATCAACTGGCGAATTTGTTGACATTTTGTCTTCATATTCCTTGTATCCGAGTATCATCAAGCCAACTAGGATAACACGTACGTCAGCAACTCTTATTGATAATATATTTACCAACAATTATGCTAAGCAAACCTCTGGTATCTTAATAAGTGATATAAGTGATCACCTACCTATATTTGTATCTACAGATGTAAGTGTCTATGACAGAAATTCCAGTACTGTCGATATAGAAATCAGGGACATGAGTAAACATAATATAGATGTACTTAAAGACAAATTGAGCCAGGTTGACTGGGATAATGTGTGTGAAAACGAAAATGCTAATGTATCATACAACAATTTTATAGATAAATTCCAAGAAGTGTTTGAAGAATGTATCCCAAAAAAGTGCTTAAAAAACATAACGCTAAAAACAAGACGCCAAAGGCACCTTGGATAACCTACTCATTGTTGAAATGTATACGCAGGAAGAACAGGTTGTATAAAAAATCTATGCAAAAACCTACTGAAACTAATGTATCTAAATATAAGATGTATCGAAACAGATTAAACTCCCTATTAAGGAGAGCAAAACAAAACTACTTCAGTTCTCAACTGGATAAAGAAAGATACAATATGAGGAATACCTGGAAAATCCTGAACTCAATACTCAGAAGTCCAAAAAAGGTACAATGTCAAAAGTTTGTAGGTAACAATAAGACCTATACTGAGCCTAAAGAAATTGCAAACAATTTTAATGAATTTTTGCCAGCATTGGACCAACATTAGCTGGATCAATCAAACATCAAGGTAAAGATTTTAACCAGTACCTAGCTAATAGTTGTAACTCTACATGTTTTTTCCAACCAACAGATGAAAATGAAATCATGAAAATCATCAAAAAACTGGGTAACAGAAAAAGCCCGGGTCATGATCTTGTAAAATCTGACTTAGTAAAATTGGTTGCAGCTGAGATTGTGTATCCGCTTAAATTAATATTCAATAAGTCGCTCTTAGATGGAATTGTTCCAGATACTTTAAAAATAGCAAAGGTGGTGCCAATTTATAAGAAAGAATCTCCTGAATCATTTGGTAACTACAGGCCTGTATCTGTGTTGCCTTGTTTTTCCAAGATTCTAGAACGAATTATACATGATAGATGTTGTAACTTTTTAGATGCCAAAGATATTCTTTACAACAGACAGTATGGGTTTAGACATAATCATTCAACATATATGGCGGTATTGGATTTTATTAAAGATGTAAATAATGCTATTGATGATAATATGTACACTGCTGGTATTTTTATGGATTTATCGAAAGCTTTTGATACCATCAACCATGAAATTTTATTACACAAACTATATCATTATGGCTTTCGTGGTGTATCTCATAAATGGTTTGAAAACTACCTGTCAAACAGAAAACAATTTGTATCCTTTAATGGTGCTCAATCATCATATGAAAATGTACTTTGTGGAGTGCCACAAGGGTCTATCCTTGGTCCTCTTCTTTTTATTATATATATGAATGATATATGTAACACATCAACACTTTTATCATTTATACTGTTTGCTGATGATACAACAGTATGCTACTCTGATAGTAATATACAAAGATTATGTGATACTATGAATGGAGAGTTAAAAGAGGTTGTAAATTGGTTCAAATGTAACAAACTGTCTTTAAATGCCACCAAGACAAATCTTATGTTCTTTGGAACACCTCATCAGACTAATGATATTACCAATGATTATCAAATATATCTTGATGGATGTAAGTTGACACGTGTATATGATGCAAAATTTCTTGGTATTACTCTAGATCATAACCTCACATGGAGGTCGCATATAAATAGTATTTGTAAAACATGCTGTAAGAATATTGGTGTACTAAACAAACTCAAACATTTCTTACCAAAACCCAACATGTACCAGTTGTTCTGTACCCTTATCTTACCATTCTTAACTTACGGTATAATATTGTGGGGCAATGCCAATAAAAATATTTTGGATAGAATTGTAAAGCTTCAAAAAAGAGCTGTAAGGGTCATCTCTAACAGCTCCTATTTGTGTCATACAAAGCCATTGTTTGAAAAATTTAATATTCTTGATGTGTATCAACTTTATAATAAGGAATTGGGTCTATGTATGTACAAATACCACAAGTGTCTATTACCAAGATCTTTTGATAATACTTTCATCAATATGAAGTCTATCCACAATTATGATACAAGAGGTAAAAATGATTATCGGGCCGAGGTCCATCGACTTAATAATGTTTTGTCACTTGGCCCTAGGCTGTGGAATAGCTTACCAAAGGAAGTCAAAGAAGCAAATTGCATCTCCAAATTCAAAACTGGTCTTATTAGAATCGTTAAAGGTGATCACTAACTCTTGATTATCGCATTCATGTAATAATTCTGTTTTTACTCTATTGTACAAGTTACTGAAGCTGTTACATATAAACACTTAAAAAAAAAAATTGCATTAATTTGCCTGGTTAATGTATATAAGTGATATTCAAGATGGGTTCCGTGCTGTCTCTTTTTTGTTTGTTTTTTATACTGATTTTTTTTTCTTTCTTGTGTAAATATCTAAACTTATATATTATTTAATGTAAAGGTGATGCATTGTCTTTCAGGCCTTTGGCTTTGTAATGCATCTACCTCATCACATCATTATTTTCAACATTGTTTATATCTGTTATGCTGATTATGTATGTATTGATGATGATGAAAAAATAACATGAATGAATGAATGAATGAAATTAGGCTCTTTGCGGTAAAATTGATTTTGAGTTCAAAATGGGTGTTCAGACTGTTTGGATAAGTAAAAATCAACCAATAAACTGTCTAAAATATATGTATGAGTGATATAAAACAGCTCATAGACAGTAAGTCTCGAAGTGACTTTCTACATATCGAGTGATCTTTCTATACATTTTGAATGCAAGGCGGAAAACATGAGACTGCTGTGCAGCAAAATTGTCTTTTTTGTTCAACTTTGTGATTATATTGTAAACGTTTCCGTCGTATATTACAAATTCGGAATTGCAAAATGTGTAATAATTTTGCAATGATGATATTTATCTACAGAGTTCCATTAGAGAATGAATTTGGAGAAAACCTTCTGATAATTACAAACACTCGATGGGCAGCAAGACCTTCCCTCTAAGCTTTTAATCCGATAAGCTGATTATCTATTTGTTTTCATGAATTGAAAGACATTCTTTGATGTATTACTGAGCTCAATCATCTGAAATTACTGGAGCGTGAGCCACCCAGGCTGGTGGCTCATCATAGTATTTTATTAACAGAAGGTTTGCTCCAAATTCGTCAGTGCTAATACTATTTATTTATTTATTTATTGGAACATACACTTTTGTATCAGTGGCACACGCCTAACCAGCGGTGCGTTCAAAAACAACAAATATACATTATATATAAATAAGAAACAGAATTATAATACAATGGAATCCTTTTCTATACTGTGGTCAATGCACGAGGATTTAGTCACGCTTGTTGGTCTTGGTATCTCTTTCTTCCATGGTATGTCGTGCCCATGGGTCACGTGCGCACTTATAAAAGCGCATTTATAGATACAGGGCCAGGGTTCAAAAGAAATAACTCCACCCCTAAAATTGCAAAACATTTCTTTGCATAACTTGACATACATTTGGTTGATTTGAAAAATTTAAAAACCTGTGAATAGAGGAATCTTTTTGCTACCCTCCCAATTTTCTTCTTTTTGAAAATAATTTTTGGTGGTCAAAAATTATCACATTTTCCAAAAATGATGCATTCAGAAAAGGTTGCACTTTCCAACATCCTATTACATGTAATGTACAAAAACGTTCTCGATATCAACGTGATCAATGCAAATTGTTAGTTAATTTGTCTTAGATTTTTATGTATCCGATTACTCAGTCACCCATGCAATCATCTTTCAGTTTAAAACAATGATTCTTTGCCATTTCAGTCGGTGTTTCAAAAATGGTAAAATCACTATAGGAGTAGAAATAAGGTTTGCAGTGTGATGCTCATTTCTTTCGTTGGCTAGAAGAGATGAAAAATTTACTTGCAAATTGTAGACTGAATGAAACAGTTAATTGCAAAGATCTATAGCAACAGCTCTCTTGAATAAAGGCGTACATGACAACGAAGAAAATGTGATTATTTTTGACCAAAAATATTGTTTTTGAAAATGAATTTTGGGAGGGTTGATAAACGATTCCTCTATTCACAGCTTTTTGAAATTTTCAAGTCAACAAAATATATGTCAAGTTATGCAAAGAAATGTTTCGTAATTTTAGGGGGGGGGTATTTCTTTTGAACCCTGTATAACCGATGTGTTTACAGCAGAGGATGATTTAAGGAAGCCCCATCATGCTCTGTAAAAGTGTTATCACTAGTGTTTCAACTGCCACTTTACTTTTCAAATCCCATTGAACTCTGTGCAAAAGATGTTGTTTTAGAATTGCCCGTGTGTCATTATTACTTGGTCGATTTCAGATCTAAAGTGATGTATGCATGAAGGATAATTCACGCCTTCTGTAGATAACATAAAATGTGAAATCGACCAACTTTTAGAAGGTGTTTTTATTGTAAATATATCTGTCCAAATTCAAATTTAACCATGCACGTGTGTATGCAGTGGGCGGGCAGTGGTGTCATGTTCGCTCACAAAGCTGTGCTAACCGCAAGACTTGCTGGGAAGTGCTTAAATCATCCTCTGTGTTTACAGTAAGTCCATGATTTCTCCGTGTTACAAAATTTAAAATCCGTGTTACTAATTGGACGATTTCCGTGATTTTCCGTTTTACACTATAAAGCACTGAAAAGTTAAATCAAACATGTTTTAAAAGTGTATTTTGTCTTACCCTCTGCTGTAGTATGGCCAAAATCTTAATGCTAGAATGGATTGTGTAACTGCTAAATAATCAACTCTTCTTAGTTTTATTTTGCAAATCAAAACAAAAGTAAGACATTTATACAGTTTTCAATATTTTGTGGCATTTTCAAATTTCCGTGAGCAAACCCCGAATTCCGTGAATTGTTCCGTTTTTCCGTATCACGAAGAAATCATGGCTTAAGTTTACAGAGACTTAATGGGCTCTCAAAGTTAGTAATTTATATGTAACTAGCGGATGCCCACTGCTAGATTCAACCGTACGTCGCGGTTATAATGAAAGACAGAGATAAAAAAAGACTAGTTTGCGTCTGACGTCATCTGTTAATCAAACTCGAGCACGGTTTGTTTACAAGTGTCGTAATGATATGAGCTGCTGAACACGGCGGTAAAACCGGGCGCCTTGTTGTTAATGGTGCAGCTTCAAACATACAACCCATCGCAGGTCTTTATAGTAGGAAACTTTCTTTTACGAAGGCACCATGCCAACAATACCTAGAAAAGTTGCTGTTTGCCTTGAAGTACGTATTTTTTCACCATTTACTGCTATTCCTTTTCTCCGATCGGCACCAGATAAATCGACCTTCCTTGTACGCGCTATTAAGGCTACATGCTCTTTTTGGTTGAAATTTTTGGCGGGAAATAATCCCGCCAAAACATTAAAGTAATCTTTTCCCACAACTAAATATCATAGTCAGGAAATTAATGATGCATCTGGTAGCTTAGATCATAACTTTCATTATACTTAGTTGCAATTATCCCAGAAAATTCTTGATTTGTTTTTACAGAGTCTTGAATTGTCGATGTTTTTGATCAAAAACATCACTCGGTGTATTTTGAAACTCGAGGCATTAACTCTTCTCAAATTAGCCCCAAATCATAATTTATTATATGCACGTGTAGCAAACACCAATGGGAATAATTGGACGTTGTTTGCGGAGCCTAAATTTGGTTTGATTTTATTTCACAATAATTCTAAGGTGATAATTTTGACCTGACATTTCCTTTTTGGATTTCAAATTTAAATTCATTGATATGTGATATTTTGAATAAATAAAGAGTACGCTTACCTTTCTGCAACACTTCCCGGTATCATTAAGCATATGCTGGTAACCAACATTTTAGCTGAAAACAGTCCCTTCCTATCATTTTTGAACAAAATATGGTTCAAAAGTGCGTACACTACGCGTATAAACTAGCACAGCGAGCTAATGAACAGAGCTATTTACGGTGGGTTATCTATTGTAAGCTATTAGGGTAGGCCTATAGTATATCTTCCCACAAGTGACCCGGGGGGTCACTCCCATTGTGGCCTGTACACCATCCGCGATAATGAAAACGCGTAAAAAGGGTAGTTTTTCGTGGGTAAGCACGATACGCGCGTAACGCGTTTAGGGTGTCAAAAACATGAAATATTGGGAAAAAGGGTAGCAAAATTGCAATTGCTAATACGCGGAAATGAAATTTAGGGTATGAAATTTGATGCAAGGAATAAAATCCCTGTTTAGGGTATTGTTTTAGCCATGGGTTAAATCCTTGTTTAGGGTGCTTTTCAAAAGTTGATTATCGCGGATGGTGTACAGGCCACAATGGGAGTGACCCCCCCGGGCAAGTGACAAGATGTGTCAAGCAGGGCGGTATATTCAAACGCTATTGTCTGGATCATTGAGTATCGATTGCGCACGTATACATGCAGCACGGATGTGTGTGGTCCTCCCCAGGTTTTGAAATAAATTACAAATGACGTCGTGAATGACCCAGCGTTTTCATTTTATTATTACTAAATTAATTGTCGTTTATCACGAGTGCTAAGAGTCGTACCAGTTCAATTCATCAAAATTAATTTGTATTAAATGAAAAACAAACAGACAAGTAGAGTCATATGTCTTTCTATGACCGTATTCCTACCAAAATCTGAGTTTCAATACACTAGAAACGTGTTGATATGTATATCTTTGAAAATCGCCGAATGTTAACCACAGTCACCGTGGCACAGTATAGGCATCTTTAGCATTCATAGTGCAATTGGCAGTGGTTCGAACCCCGGTGAAAATTTTAGTATTTTTTATTCTTTTTACTAATGCGCTGTGCCGTTTTTCAAACACGCCCCTGAATGAAACTCATGGGCAAGTACCCTTAACCAATCAAGGATCGTAGAGAATTTGATTGACAGTGACGTCAAACGCAAACTTAAAACTAGTCTTTTTATCTCCGTCTTCAATTATAGTGGGATTTTGCGATGTGATTCTTTACAAGTCATGGACATCGCCAGCTTAAACGTTTATCATTATATTCATAACACCTTTTTCCTTTCACATTTTCATTGAAAAAAGTGTTTGTCATGATTGTGTTTGTTATGATGAATATTTAGAAAGAATATCTACATAATAATAAATTTCGACCGTGGCTCATATTTTTGCCTTTACAGGAACTTTGTTTCAATAAAGCTAGCCATCTATTAGGTACGTAATGCTTCATCTGCGATGCGTAGGTAATGCTGTGAGAAATCTGATTTAAAACAAAATATTTTGAGCCACACTGTACATTTGCAATGTGGTGAACTTTGGAGTTTCCATAAAAACACTTTGTACCTGAATGTTGTAAACTGTTTGGTCTTCATTCCTTCATGATAGGAAGTATACTGCTAGAATGAAGACCAAACAGTTTGCAACATTCAGGTACAAAGTGGTTTTTTTTTCCTGTTGCTTATCTCCCGTTGGATCGGCAAATATTACCCACAATGCACCATGATTCTGAATTTGCGAACCAGGGCTTATAACACGACTTGTGACCCGATATTCTGTCCAGAACGATTATCAAGCAGTACATAGGGCAAAGCGGGTCGTAAGTGGTCAACGAAAGCGCGCACTTTTCAATTCAAGACACGCATCGTTGGCAAATTCGTATTCCTATTTTAGTCAAGTGATGATTTTCAATAAACTTAGGGTATGCTTCTGCTGCTTGTAAAAGTTCATTTAATTTTCTAGGCACTTTTGTGCTTATTTCTTGCAAATTGCGATTAAAGCGTCAATGAAACATATGCATCAACAACCCTAGCAAACACAAGAGCGCTATAGGCAGTGAAGAATCGATACGACCCGCCAATTACTGCTCATTATACAAAGTGTGATTGCATCAAATTTCAAAATGTGGTTCCAAATGTCACTGATCTCGAGGATTGGCTGGTATGTTTGGTATCAATTTGTAGCCAAACCTATTTTGTAGCCCAAGAGTTACCAAGTTTGGATTTACGGGATGTCAAAGAAGTGTGGATTTTTTAGTGCACGGTTTATAATAATTACAGTTACGCATACGCACACGCACATTACGCAATATGCATGTTAAATGGATGGCAAGCTTCATTGTTGACGCGATTTAGGCCCCCCCTACATCTCAATTTAATTTGGTACATAACTAGAGGTGCATTCGTATGCGGCCCATACACGATCAATTCAAAGATCCTAGATACAAAATCTACCATTGTACACTGTACATACGAACAATTTTTATTGTCCAACCGTCAAAAAAACCCGGCAAAAAATCAAACTAGATTAGATCTCTTTAATAATATTGAAGAGAAATATCATTTTGTATCCAGTCATGCATCTGGGGTCCCCATGCAATATTGATCAATCAAATTGATCGTGTATATGGGCCGCATTATACAACTAATTTTTATAGAAATACACTCATTTGTTCCAAAAAAGTCCAAAAATAACTGGTATACCGTACAACCACCTGATGTCACGGGACGGGAGACCCTCTTTTGACCGAGGCACTTGCCGTCTATTTTTTTTAGACCTTGGTATGCATGGTTCCCGACGAGATAGAGGTTTTCATTTAGCATGTTTAAAAGGTATACGTTTCCCGATGAGCGATCGTCCAAACACGTGACCGAGCCTTTCCTTTGGCTGGTAAGAAGAGGCAAGAATATATATGCCCTGTTCCACAGGCATATATAATGTGCCCGAAGAAAAACTCTCATAGTATTATGAGAGTGACTGTATGAATGCATTTGATATTGGCATATTGTATAAAGAATCACAAACAATACGGTAATTCATAGGCATGAGGTCCTACATTTTTACTATACCGAACTGCATATTTTTTCCTCAATTTTGATTATCTACCACAACTTAGTAGCGTAACCTTTGTTATAAAATAGCATGTACATAATCTACATTATTGATCACATTGATCTATTCCTAAATTGCGTAATTACTCAATTAAAGTACGTGCAGAGAATTAACATACAGATCACATTGATGTATATAATTTAGTGTAGCAATCTACAGTACCATTGTTTATTTGCTCTTGATTATTGCTAATTCATAACCTCATGAATATAAGCGATGTCTGAAACCCAATCAAACTTGTCTATTTGACAAAACTTGCTCGTCATATACGCCCCGAGGTCCAAAGCAAAATGTTTAGATTTTCCACAATGCCCGAAATTAACTGATGCAAAGTTATTAACCTCATTCAAAACTGTCACTTTTCTACTAATTTCGAAAAATATATCGGCTTAACATATTATATTCTAAAAGAACATAATTTTTTTTCATCAATTCAAAACTTCAAATAATTATCCCCACGAAAAATCGGAAACAGCACTTCGAAATCGTGCGATGCACAAACAAGTAGTGACGCGCGCGTGAATTGTTTAGGCATGCAATATACTCGCGCGCGAGGCCAGCGTAGCGGGACATTTTCCAGCACGTCATCACGTGAGGTCATTATTGTTTACGCGGAGGTCAGCTGATTAGAGGTTCGTACATACTCACGATATAACGACGTTTCTGGGATTTGGGTCCTTTTTTGCTTGTCATAAATTCCGTTTATGACCAGTACGCAGGACATAAACAAGCTGCGTCACGAAGCGTTGGAACCCAATTAACGTGATCCACGATTTGCTAGTGTTGCGTACACGTGCATGTCACCGCGCCCTCACGCGAAGCGCAAAAGATGAACGCGTTGACTCCTGGCCGTTGACCTCATTAGTGGAGCTGCTTCCTGCAGGCCTACTCATTTTCTCCCAATTTTTGAAGAAAAACGGTATGGAAATGTTATTTAAACTTGTAAACCCTTATTATTTTCATTTGTATTGAATTGCTAACAATGTTCAGAATGTTGGGTATGTATGAACGGGGTTCATTCATAGGATTTCGGGCATGATCGTTGATTTATGCCCTCGGGCATAAGCAGCGACCATGCCCTCAATCCTATGAATGAACCCCTAATTAATAACTGCGGATCGGTTATTTGGAGGGCAAACTGTTTTTTCTTGCAAGTTTTGATAACTCATTACACAGCCGTGACAGCCGAACAAACTGCGCGCGAGCTGGCTGCCGTATTTGGATTGCGCGCCATCTCATATTTGCACAGATTGTTATTCGCACTTTTGTTATTGGTCGTCCTGTTTTAGCCTGTTCGATTTTTGGAAGGGCAAAACCTTTAAATGTTTATTCTTGAGAAAAATTTTGCGTTATTTTGTAAAGTGAAGAGATGAAAGTGACGGTTAATGTTATTTCGATTCAGAAAATGAATTTCAATTCAATCCGGGAATTCAATTCGATTCAGATTCAATTCTTATTTTTTAAACTCATTTTGATACAATTTCAATTCAATTTTTCTCTGGTTTAAGTCATTTTGATTCAATTCCAATTCAATGCATTGGAATTAACTGCTAACCAATTTCAATTCCAATTCATAGCATTTGAAATCAATACATATTCAAATTCAATTCTTATTACCAACACTGCTACATTTTACCGGGCATTTGGCTAAAAGCAGTTCAGCGAGAAAGATTGTAACTGATAAGTTGATAATACAAGCATGACAAGTGAAATGGCAGAATCAAAATACATGTTGTATGGTTGTATACATTTTCGATTCAATGAATTGAATTGAAATGAACCAAAAACACATTTCGATTCAATGCATTGAATTGAAATGAAATAATAAAAACATTTCCATTCAATGCATTGAATTGAAATTTTAAAAAGCCATTATTACAATTCAATTCACTGAATTGAAATGAAATGAAAAATTGCCAAAATCAAAATTCAATTCAAATTTTAATACATTCACTAATTCATAACTGTCAGTGACGGTTATGAATTAATAACTTTGCATCGGTAATATGTCAGGCATTGAAAAATATCCCTCGGTTCCAAAGGCAAAATGTTTAGATTGTTATTTTTTAACCTCTAAATAATGACCGCGCATGACTTGCAATTTTTGTCAAATAAACAAGTTTGATTGGGTTTCAGACATTGCGTATATTCATGAGGTTGTGAATAACCTCTAATTGTTGTTAGTATTATCATCATCATCTTTTCACTACCACATACTATTTAGAAAATTATTTGATAATGTAGATTGGTATATTATACGTAGATTATAATATTATAATATTTTGATTGTAATGTGAAATATGAAAATAAATGATCTTGAATCTCTTGAATCTTGAAATAATGAATTTTGAAACATTTTTGTGGCTCGGTTATGTAGGCCTAAATATGCAATTTTGCATGACAAGAAGTTGGCATTTGAAATGTTAAGAGAGAAAGATTTATACATGTGATTTCATAGCATTTCATAAATTACCCTTAAGGTTGGTCTGAACCCTGGAATTATGGAAACTTTCGGGCCTCATAACTGCTAAATTGTTGGTCTAAAGTATATAAAAGTATACATATTTAGAATGGCAAAGACTTGATAAGTTCATCTGTGAGGTCAAAAAACGTTTTTTGGCCCACTTTCTTTTTCGTGCAACGTAAAAAAAAATTCTTGGGCCAAATTTTATTTTTTTATTAATTTTTAAAAACTAGACAAAAATATCTAGGGACCGTTTTTTCATTTTTTTGAATTTCGACCAACTTCAAGAAATGCACCAAAAATGGTCAAAAAATGCTGAATTTTCAAAAAAATCATAAAAAAGCCCGATTTTCGCCCAAATTTCAATTATTTTTGGTGAAGTTGGTCAAAATTCTGGCAAATTTCACTCATCAATTTGTAAGCGCTCTTTAGCAAAGCCATAGTTCATTGAATTTACAACCGTATGACAAAACAGGCGAAAATAGTAACTTTTTGCATAAGATTTGCAATTTAAAGAGAATTGGCCATTGCTCATTCTAATGACACAAGTATATGGACAATATAAGTGGTGGCCTTTCATTTAATGACATAAAATTTGAAAAATATTGTAAGGAACACTTGAGATGTTGACTTTTAAACCTACATTTTGGTCAAAACATGTGCTTGGATAGGTAGTTTTCAACAGATTTACCACATTCGCCTGATATAACATTGAATTGCGTTATCAGTTGACCTAATGACAAAAAGTGTTTTAAGGGGGAAGTGTTAGCTTTCGTTTGATAAATTTTCTGATTGGATGAAGGGAACACTTTGTTTTGAGGTATCAACAAAAACCAATCACAAAGAACCATTTTCAGCTAGAAGCTCCACAGCTCTTACAATGCTACCCAGATAGCATGGCAATGGTGGCCCAATGAAGGGCCAATGTTTGAGTTCAATTGGCCCAACATTGGCTGACAGTATTGGGCCAATCATGTTTTGCTCATGGGCCCAAGGTTGGCTCAATATTGGGCTTGGGCCAATGTTGGCCCCAGCTTGGCCCAAACCTTGTCACAGTTATTGAGCCAGCATTGGGCCTGTACCTATTTCTCATTGGCAAACAATTGGCTGCCAATGTTTTAACAATATGTAATTTTAGTATTGGGCCAATATTGATGCAATGGATTACTTTAATTATTGGACGTTATTGGCTCGGGAAAAGACGATATGTATCATCTCTTGCCCGCTTCGCGGTAAGAGAGGAACACGACTCATCACCGTGGTGTTGAATAGCCATCAAGAGTATTTGATAGCATGGTGACACGTACTTTAGAAATTATCTTTAAAAGTATGGTCAGGGCCGCGACACTCCGGCACTTGTTGGAAGACATCTAGTACAGCAGACAGTACATGTACAATGTGATTCTCTCATTTATAATTAGGATTACGTCATTGCCAGAGCTTGTTTATTTGTTCATTAGAATGATTGACAGCGGTGGGCGGACTTATACTCTAAAAATGTGATTGTCCTATAAATTATAGGTCACTAGGTCAATTCGGACCGTCTCTTCCTCAGATCTCTATGTAGGACTCTGTGGTATCTTCTCATTACACGTTCGTAGTAAGACTTGGCCGGCGACGACGCTTGCGAATTGCATGTCTTCAACTGCTGTATAGCATGGTATAGGCAGTTTGTACAGAGTGTCGCTTCTCTATCTTTTTTTCCTCGGGTATGGTCTTAGAATTGAAATTGCCGAAAATTCGTGTGTATTTTCTTTAAAATAAATAATCCGTGGTGTTAAATAGCGTTTGCCCTGCGTTTTATCATCCGTGGTTTTGTTTCCTATTATTTCAACTTAGTATAATATAGGATTTAAATAAGGTCTTCCAAACACTAGTACTCATCACAATAATTATTTATTACCATATTGTTACCCAATTTGTTACCGAAATTGGTGTGATAACCTATATTGGCTGCCAACATGAGGCCAATGTAAAAATTGCCAATTGAAAGCCAAGATTGGCCCAATATTATATACTGATGTAATACCAATCAAACGATATATAAAAGGCCAACATTAAACCAATGATTGGTTTATTATTGGCCCGAGATCAGCTGCCAATGAATGGTGAGCCAATATTGGCCCAATATTATATACTGATGTAATGCCAATGCAACTTTTTGCCAATATTGGCCCAATAAGTATATGTTATCTGGGTATGCACTCACTCAACCGTATAAAGACTGTGTAAAGACAATTCACTGCTTGCTGTTCTCTGCTTGGAAGCTTTTGGACGAAAATGTGTGCTCAGATGTATCGAGGCATACTGCAGTTACTGTCCGTTTTCCTATACACAATACACAGTGCTCTCACCATTGAGCTGTGACCTGTATAAATCGTGCCATGTTAGAAGAATAGGCATTTGTCTAGTTAACGTCAATGTGTGAAAAATAACCGGCCAATATTAAAAGTACTCTCAAAAACTTCTAGCAAATATATTCCTCTAACATGACCTAAAATTACAGCTAGGTTAGATGCTCAGAAATATTCGTACTTTGGTAAAATAGTGAGTGAGGGCAAGACATAGCTAGCCAACGTCCCGTGTTAATTGAATGGAGATTTGACCGAAAATTTTGGTAAACGGACCGCTCACTTCTGAAGAATGCCACACGAAAACGGTACAAGCTACATTTAAAGTACTCTCTGTTCGATCATCATGATGAGTTTCTTACATAGTATGCCGAAATTGGGTACTGTAGGTGGTTGACAAAGGGTCGTACTTCGCTGATGAGTAAGTGACAGTGAACATGAAATTCAGCGCCCATAACCCAAGTTAGTAGCTAGTTAGTGGAGGCCGTCACTGGACTGATTATTGATTATTGAAGTGCCTTATTAATAGATACGCACGATTTAGGGCAAGAAAAAACCCGGGACACTTTTGGAGACATCATCATCATCATCATCATCATCATCATCATCATCACTTTCTACATTTTTTCTAAACAACATACTGTTTTAATAAGATTTTTTTCTTAAAATGCATTTAACTATAATTATTGTTCAGAGCGTGGTGAAATAAAACATCACGATTTTCATCACAAAACAAATATAATGCATAAGAAATCGTTTGTTTTAGAGCGTGATGATGAAATAAAACATCACGGTTTTCATCACGAAACAAAGTAATACATAAGAAATCAATATTTCGTGAGTGATGAAATAAAACATCATGATTTTCATCACGAAAGAAAGTAATACATAAGAAATCGTTTGCTTTAGAGCGTGATGAAATAAAACATCACGATTTTCATCACAAAACAAAGTAATAGGCCTACAAAAGAAATACTTTTTTCGAGAGTGATTAAATAAAACATCACGATTTTCATCACGGAACAAAGTAATACATAAGACATCGTTTGTTTGATTGCAATCAACCGCGACAGTTCGTCTCACACACATAACAATGCACTGCGATCAAATAGGTTGATGACAACATTTGATTGAATGGACTGCACTGCGACATGATTACGGTGCGCCGGTTCAAATCCTTTGTTTGGAGCCAATCAATAATTTCACGTACAGCCTCTATGCAAATTAGAGTTTACACACGCTGCAGCTGGGGTAATCGACCGAAGCTGGTTGCCGTTAGTGATCGAATGCATGAGCTTATTTGCTTTACTGAATCGATTTACTGGATTAATATCCTGTTAACTGGGTTTAATGCCACAAAGGTCGAATCGGGCTTGCCATGGACCATAAGTGCATCATGGTGGAAACTGTGCGTAGATGGTTAATAAGAGAATCGTTTTTGTATAGAAAACTTGCCATATGAACCATTGTCCTTCGGTTATATTTATAAATGCGCTTTTATAAATACGCACGTGACGACCTCCTCGCTGCCATAACAGCTTATAGACAGTAAGTATTAATTAATTAATTAATTAATTAATTAATAAATAATACAAAAAGAAATATAAATCACTTTCTATAGGTCCTACTGTGGAAAAATAAAGCAGCATAAGAAAAAAAGATGCCACAAGGTTTCGAACAAGCGACGATAAGAACAGCACAAGAAGAAATCACAACGCCTTAGACCACTCAGCCACCAGATCATCATGATACAACCAATTTGGTGTCAAAGAAATATATTCACCTCCAGCGTTACGCAATATTGGCACATGCCCGAGCACATCCCTGTAGGTAAAGATCCTACGTAAACTAATAGAAAAGCACGAAAGGTACATAAAGGGTCTATCCAGTACCAGTTACCAGTACTTTAAGTCATACTAACCAAATAAATATACAGAGGTCATTGTAGTGCTGTAATCGATAAGCTTTCTGGGTATCGATATGTCGGGAGGCAAACATCCGACATGTCGATACTATTATCGATACTCACGCAGTTTGAAACACGGATTTGAGTTTACCAATTTTATTATCAGTAAGTTCCAGAAACAAGTTAACAACAAGTGTATTGAAGCCTAACAGCTAAAACTACATGGATCATGCATTTTCACGGTAATTTGAGACCTGATTTGAGATAATCTAAGCATGTGTGCCATGTCGTTTGTGTATCGATACTGACATTGAGTGTTTCGACATGTCGGAAGTCTATGTATTTTCCGACTATCGATACTTACGACAATCGATTACAGCACTAGGTCATTGACATGTATACCTTGATAGTTACTTTGTTTGGTGGACATGAACAGCATTAATTGCATTGTGAGATTAAGCAAATTCGAACAGCGCGATTTGGAACTCCATCTCCAGACCAGATGTTTAAAAAACGCAACGTATCATCCGAACTGTATCATGATTCATTAAGCGAAAAATCCTCTCCAGAAGATATTGCAAGAACTATTTGTAAAATGGTTGGCTGTAAAGAACTCGGAAGTCAATACCGTCTTGAAGCGCCAAACACATAACCCTTCGTTTGTGAACAAACATTGTACAAGTAAACAGTCAGGAACGTTTACAGCAGAGGATTGTGCAGATACAGTATCGCAGTTGTTCTATGGACATGTAGATAAACCAGTGATAATTAGTAATCAAGATCCACCAGAAGATCAAAGAGAAGATGTTACCAATGCATTTAGGGTAACATGTCCTACGCTTGTACCCATATGTAGTCAAAAATTTTCACCTGGACATTCACCCAACAGCGAACAACCAGGGGACAATGCAAGGACAGGCACAGAGACACCCTTATCCAATGAGGCCGAGAACTTTTAAGGAAATTTCAAGAGCGACGTCGGCGACATCAGGGTATAGGTTAAATGGTTAAATAACCTTTATATTGCTGAAATTGTTTTATTATGATTTAATTTCGTGTATCAAACTACACATATGTATGTAGCTGTTGCAAGTTCGTATTTTAATTTGAGTTAGTTCATGTCTATTTCGGATGATTTTTTTTCAATGCCTCTCGAAACTGTTTTAGACAAAAATTTATATGGAGTTGATAATATGTCTTTGGTATTCAACATAATACTATATGTTTGGATTATTATATAATACGTTCATAGTTATGGTTAACTTTCTGATCACTAGCTGCACATCCAATATGAATATGTAAAAGCATGTACAAAAAAAAATGTGATGAATTTCTAGAAGAAAAAAAAATTGTGATGAATTTCTAATATAGGCCTAAATAGTCGAAGGCCAGTTTTCACTTGACAGGTAATCTATGGATCCGGATGTATCCCGGCTATTGAAGCCAAATAACATATGTGACGTGTCATGTCAAAAGGAGACACTTTTGGGCAGGTTATGAATTTTGAGGTTTTTACATATCTTAAATATAGAGATATTTTGCTCCACAACGCCGTTTTCCCCAATGAAATCGGACATTCCTAAGCGAAGATATTGAGTTCGGAAGTTATGGTATTATAAAATTGGAAATTGAGATATCGGCCTTTAAAAATATTATTGACAATGTTGAGAGTAGGAATTAACTTGAAAAATGTCTCAAAAAATACAAGATGCCAGTTATATTCCGGTCTGAAACTATCAGGCAATATTTTTAACATTAATAACATCACAAATTCGCAACAAACCCAAATTTTGAAAAAATCACCCACCGGCAGATTTTTGGCTATTTCTCCATTTACGATCCTGCCCAAAAGTGTCTCCTTTTGACATGACACGTCACATATCATAATCCTGTCGCAATGTGAGAAACAGAAGTCTGAAAGAATTGAAATATGATAATAATACATGAAAAGAAATGAAGAAATATTATCAAAGTGTAACTATAAACCTGAAGCTGATATCAATGAAGATAATTTTTGTTCAATGATAACTTCTCCCCAGAGTGGAGAAAGTGCAAATATCGAACAACTTGGAAATTAGATTATAAAAGCGTTTTGTACATGTATTTCAGCCAAAGTATTGTTTAATAGCGAATGCCAAAAACGGATTCTAGGTCAATTAGCATATAAACTGTATTAAATATGTTAATTATAAAAAGTGTTAACACAAAAGTTCTGGATGATAATTTCCCCATGCTTCATTATGCTTGCTTTCACTATAGTTGATATAATCTATGCATGTTTATGGGTTGTAAACATGCTCAATCCGTCCTTGTTTTATGTGAATAATTATAAACAACTAGTAGAAGTTGTTACTTTCTGTATTATAATTTGCGAGGTTATACATAAGCGATGATTTTAGTCGAATCAAGTAATCATATGATAAATTTCATGAAAGTGTAGTATTTAGATCAACATTTAAAATTGTAATGAAAATGTTACAGTGTGTATTAATGAGCATGATATTGAAGATGTCAAATGTTGACATCTTATCCAGTGTAAAAGTAATATAATTCTGGGTTATAAGAAGAAGTATATCATGAACAATATTATTCAAGTACTTAGTTATAGGCCTACATTTGTAGTGCACTATACAAATAGATGATAAATAGGCCAACTGTTGGTTGCCTATTGGCACCAAGATCAAGACAACGGAAGTATAATTTATAGGCTGTTTAATCCAGAATTTTGTGAAATCTAATTGGTGGTATCATGAATCAGTGTTTTCCTGTTTAATAATATATCCTTCTTGATCGGCCTGCAGAATGTGTTCTAAAGGGTATTGAACCACTTTTTGATTAGCATCATAAATCTCTGTCCGTTTTATAGGTTACTGTACCAGCTGGGAGTAAACTTGAACTTGAACTTGTTAAAAGACCTGGAAGTGAACTTTTAACGCAGGCTATCATGTATTATGACAGTACTCTATAATACTAGCCAGGAATTCTATAAATATGAGTAAAAAGTAACAAACAGCCAGATTGTTACTTTTCAGTGATATGCATGTTAAAGATGACAAGGTTGTATCTGATTTGAACAGCCCATTGTTAAAAACTGTTCAAAGGATGTTGGTCTGCAATAATTATATTTTGTTTTGTAAATACTGGACTAAACCTAATTATTGTTTGGTTAATTTGAAAAGGGGGATTTAAAGATCATTACTCAGATCAGAACAACAATCCAATATAATTTTAGAACATGAAAGATCATGCTTAGGCCTATAATACCGTTTAAGATCGTATTCGAGTATTAAAACGGTTCAGTTCATCTTCCATATCCAATATCATGGCTTCTTAAAAAGTTTCAGACCTCTAATAATTGTTTTTTTCTCTGTTTTGTTTTCTTTTGTTTAATTTTTGTTTTGTAACTATTAATACTAAAGGTACCAGCGAAGTTGACTTTGCTGAAAATGGAATAATTAGTATACGATTATCAGGCGCATGCGGGGGGGCTTTGGGGGCTTTTTAAAAAGAGGGAGAAAGAGAGAGAAGGAAGAGAGAGGGAGGGAGAGTGAGTGAGAGTGGCATAGCAATTTTGGAATCCTTAATTTCATGGTATTCGACCTTGGGCTTGAGTGGACTTTCAATAATGACAGTTGAACTATGATAATCCATATTCAATCCTGTGTCAGAGGATGATTTAAGGAAGCCCCATCATGCACTGCAAAAGTGTTATCACCAGAGTTTCAACTGTCACTTTACTTTTCAAATCCCATTGAACTCTGTGCAAAAGATGATGTTTTAGAATTGTGTGTGGGTCATTATTACTTGGTCGATTTCAGAACAAAAGTGATGTGTGTATAAAGGATAATTCACACCTTCTGTAGATAACATAAAATGTGAAATCGACCAGCAAATTAACAGTGTTTTTATTGCAAATATAGCAGTACAAATTCAAATTTTACCACGTCTATACAGTAAAGCAGAGCAGTGGTGTCATGTTACTCATACAGCTCTGACTGCAGTGGGGGTGTTGGGTACCGGTAGTGCTTAAATCATCCTCTGATCCTGTGTAAAGCAGGAAACTAAACTAATTAGCACATTACTTAGAATTGCAATTTGGCATAAATTTAAATATCAAGGTATCATTTCCAAAATTATGCATATCTTGAAAAGTACTGATGTTATGTAGGCTATATATTTGGTATCATTTTGAAGCTTATTGTCCCGTGCTTACATTTTTATTCAAATAATGAGATGTCAAAAATGCGACATGTTCCTGGTTTTGTCAGAACGGGCGAGGCGTGGCGTGGTATAGCAGGTCATGGTCTTGGGCTGCGACAGGTCCCGGGTTCGAATCGCGGCCCGAAGCGGTCGATTTTTTAGTATTCCTTTTCTGAGGAGATATGCTAGAAATGGAAAAGTTCCGCCGGACGTTAGGGATAATTAGTATACGATTATGACATGTTTTCTTAGCCATGTTACGATTATATGACATGTTTTCTTAAGAAAATTTCTTAAGAAAAATACACTTTTGCATGCCATTTTTATATATCTTGTTAATTATTTTGATTTGTTGGCGGGCTACCCTGGGTGTCGGAAAATGTTGCAAAATATATCATGTCACAAACACTCATTTCCCCTCTATTTTATCACACTTTTTTAACTTCACCCAGGAATATTTGGGGGGGGGGGGCTGAAAGGTATTCCAGCCCCCCCGCACCAAAATTATTGAGGGGCTGAACCCCAAGCACCCCCACCGGTTCCAACGGCTATGCATGATTTCGGAAAAGATTCTGGCCTTTAACAAATGTTTAATAATTAATTGTTTTCCCGGGTTGTTTTCTTTTGTAAAATACTGGACTAAAGCTAATTATCGTTTGGTTAAAACTGTAAACATGGTAAATGCCGTTGACTTGAGTTTGCTGAAAAAAAAAAAGAATTAACCCTAATACATGTAGGATAGGACAAAGTATAACAGTACTAGGTCCCTGGTATGGAGCATGATAGGCCTAAAATGGAAATCATTATAATGGCCTTCTGTATATAAAATAGTCACTAAGACATATTTTGTCCTCTGGGTGAGTCCCCGTGGGTTTGAATGAGTGAAATCCCAGCCTATCTGTGATAGATCATCCATGCTTTGAGCTGTGACTCATGCTCATGATGAGCAGTACATAATCGAGTAAGTATTAAGTTTGTTGGGGATCACTTTCGTTTCGTATCATCAGCGACTGCTTTCTTCGGAATTTAAACATTATTGTCAGTAGTAATAGTACTAATACAAGCTACTACTACTAAAATAACAACATTGTAACATTGTCAACAGCCAGTCTGCAACATGGTTCTCAATGATCATGATTCAACAGCGAAAGCTGCTCGTCGTTCGTCAAGACAACCTGGATATGAAAAGACTAAGGTTTGTATTATTTCAACATTTTCATGTTTCATGGTTTCTTGTCCTGGCGGTTGTGTAGAATCGAATTGGTATTGTGGGAGTGTTTGTACATGCGTGCTTTTCTTTTCTCTCTTCTCTCTTCTCTCTTCTCTCTTCTCTCTTCTCTCTTCTCTCTTCTCTCTTCTCTCTTCTCTCTCTCTCTTCTCTCTCTCTCTCTCTCTCTCTCTCTCTCTCCTCTCTCTCTCCTCTCCTCTCTCTCTCTCCTCCTCCTCTCTCCTCTCCTCTCTCTCTCTCTCTCCTCTCTCTCTCCTCCTCTCCTCTCTCTCCTCTTCTCTTCCTCTCTCTCTTTCTTCTCTTCTCTTCTTCTTCTTTCTTCTCTTCTCTTCTCTTCTTTCTTTCTTTCTTTCTTTCTTTCTTTCTTTCTTTCTTTCTTTCTTTCTTTCTTTCTTTCTTTCTTTCTTTCTTTCTTTCTTTCTTTCTTTCTTTCTTTCTTTCTTTCTTTCTTTCTTTCTTTCTTTCTTTCTTTCTTTCTTTCTTTCTTTCTTTCTTCCTTCCTTCCTTTCTTTCTTTCTTTCTTTCTTTCTTTCTTTCTTTCTTTCTTTCTTTCTTTCTTTCTTTCTTTCTTTTTTCTTTTTTTTTTTTTTTTTTTTTTTTTTTTTCTTTCTTTTTTCTTTATGCAAATGCTTCCGTTGACATGACAGCGGGTTATCAGCAGATATCACACTATTTACTTTAGAAGTCTTTTTAATGTTAAATTGGTTTGGAAAAAAAATGATAATGATGATGCTCACCAGCTATGTTTTATACATGAAAAAGTAAAATCAAAAGTTTTAAAAATGGCTTAAGTCAACATTTTGTTTGTTTGTTTGTTTTGTTTTGTTTTGTTTTGTTTTGATTTGTTTTGTTTTGTTTTGTTGTTGTTGTAAAATGTGTTATAATGAATAAAGTCTCCATGAACAAGGATAGTAATGATACCATAAAAATCACACTGAAAATCAAATCCGAGTCAAATGACTCATCCAACCGGGTCTGGCGATATTGACTACCTCAAGCGGGTCACTTGGACTCATCAAAATGAGTCCAGCAACAATGACAACCAGATGTGACTCATCCAGATTAGTCAATTTGTATCACATGACTCATTCAGCATAGTCAAAGGGATATTGACTAGAATAAGTGAGTCATGTGGACTCATCAATATGAGTCCAGCAACAATGACCAGATAAATGATTCATGCAGATTAGTCAATCTGTATCACATGACTCATTCAGCATAGTCAAATGGATATTGACTAGACTAAGTGAGTCACGTGGACTCATCAATATGAGTCCAGCAACAATGACCAGATAAATGATTCATGCAGATTAGTCAATCTGTATCACATGACTCATTCAGCATAGTCAAATGGATATTGACTAGACTAAGTGAGTCACATGGACTCATCAATATGAGTACAGAAACAATGACAACCAGATGTGACTAATGTAGATTAGTCAATCTGTATCAAATGACTCATTCAGCATATAGTCAGTACCTCGTTTAGTAAATGGATATTGACCAGACTTAGACAATGTAGCCTATTAAAAACTATAGAAACTGGGTCAGTTTAGACCAACCTGCTTTAGACATATGAGTCAAGGGTGGACTCATCTTTGTTACTCACACTGACTCAGTTTAGTATATTAAAATTCAGTGCAACTAATCATAATTAAACATAAATCTAAATACCTGTGGACAACAAATAATTATTGTGATGAGTACTTGTCTTAGAATGATCTTCTCTAAATCGTAAATATTATACTGGGTTAAAATAATAGGAATAAAAGCACGGATGATAGAACACAGGGAAAACAATATTCAACACCACTGATTTTATATTTTCAAGTAAATACATTAGAATTTTCTGCCCGCCTAGCTTTAAGACCGTACTTTTAAAGAAAATTGCTAGAGTTTGTGTCACCATGCTTACACCAGGCACAAAAAGAAATAGTCAGTTATAGTCATTTTGGATTATTCTGAAATATACGTTTTGTTAATTGGAATTTGCTTTCTCATTTGACACATTGTTCGTGAATATGGAACAAGAATTGACCAAGGTATGCTCCTCCAAACCCTCAAACCCCAAAATGAAAAGTTGCCATTTTTACGATTTAATTGTGCCTTATTGTGACTCGGATTTGGTTTTCAGTGCAACCTTATTATGGTGTACAATGGGCGTTTTGATCTACATTATATAGCCAAAAAATTAAGGTACCAGTTGTGTTCACCCCTGTACATCCTAAATAAAGAAAAAATATGTCAAAATTAAAACAAGCAGCTAATACCTGTACTCTTTAGCTCTGATTTAAGACCTCACTTGTTGAAATTGGTTGAGAATTAAAGAAATGGTGATCTAACACCTAATAAAGAAACGAAATCAAAAGTTGCACTTTTGTGTTACAATCAATGAAAGCACGACGCTAGTTTCAATGGAAGCACTGTGCTGGTTCTCTTGTTCGTGAACGTATTGTGTGCAAATCAATAGGGCACTTAATGGAGCAAACTAGAGAAAAACAAAATAAAAAAAAAATGATCATATATTTTGCAATTCTCTACTTTGGACGCGGGCGGGAAACAGGAAACTAAGAATTAATTGTAAAGGGCCTAATGGGTGCGCAGTGCGAGCGACACTGGCATCGAATTTGGTATTTGCTCATACATTTATGTTGTCTAGTTAATAATTATCTTTTCGTCCTCATTCTATATTGCAGCTGAAAATGCAACGTGAGCATGCAAAATATTATTGTGAAAAAGGATACGATCAAAGTGGTTTGGAAGAAAGATTCGTGAACTTCGATGTTGGTAAGTGTTGCATGATGTAAACGGGCCGGAATAGACCTGGGGAACTTACCGGGGGGAACTTATAACTAGTGTCTGCATCGCGAATACGTTACTCAGACAGACCTAGTGTTTTCAAGGGGGATGGTTCATTACAAAGTTTTCATCTTAAATGAATGACCTTGACTCACATAATCTGTAAAGTTTTAATATGTGAGCTGAAAAGTGTGATTTTTGAACCCCCTAAAGAAATCTCTACGAACGATAAATTGGTTGACCAAATTGTGTCACTTTTTCATTCATCACATCCAAATTAAATATCTTTCAGCCATAACATTTCTCAGGATTGATTTATTGAGAAACATATGAACTTTCAGATGATACATGTATAATAATTTTTACGCTGTTAAAAATATCCGAATATTTACACTTTTAACGTAATTTTCACGTACTTATACGACTTTGCAGTCCAAGTAATCATTAAATAAAAATGATCAGCACCTTTTATATATTCCCTGTTATTTTTACAATTAACATGATTAAGGGGGTACTACACCAATTGATTTTTTTTTGTGCATTTTTTTGCATTTTGTGAAGAAATTACAACAACAAAAATTAGACAAAGTGGTATGCAAAATGAAGGGCAAATCTTCTCGTTTTATTGGTGGCATCGGTATCAATGTAGCTTACATGCTTTTAAAGGTAGAAGCCAAAAGGTGGTACATCACTGATGTTTTAAATTCACTTCATTTTGGAAAGCTTACTATCAACGGATTTCGTTGAAAATTTTGGATATGCGTTGCTAACACATTAGGGAAATAAAGTTGATATGTAGAATCAAGGATACAGTAAACAAAAATAGGCCTATATAGGGCTAAAATGACTTACTAAAATGGTTTAAAAGCACTTTGTATGTAGATATATTTTATAAGTTCAGGACATGAGGTGATGAACATATTTATGTACTTCATAAATTTGCAAGAAAAAAAAGAAGAGGGGTACTGATGAAAATCAGGGTATTATTCCCCCTTAAGGTACACACTTTGCTGATAGTATTATTTTCATGCTCTGTCTGCGTATTTAAATGACTAGGAAGGGCATCTTTCGGTTATGGCGGCGCTCAGTGGATACGTCTCAGGTCTGAAACAATAGAGTGACCCCCTGTGTTGACCTGGATTTAACCTCGATTGACCGTCCGGATGCAATCGCGGATGATGGGATCCCAATAAATACCAATTTACTAAATCATGTAATGTTGTTTGTGTTCAGAAATACCTGTAATGCATAGATAAATTGATAACATTATATTTCTGAGCAAAAAATAAAAGATAAAAAAGCCTTAAAAACACCCCCCGAAAAAAAGCAAAACAAAACAAATTACACAGTTGTATAACATGTTTATGCCGTCAAACCAGAACATGTAAAGGCCGGAGCAATGAGTTACAAGTGACTGGGGTACGGGCAAATCCGTAGCACACACCCCCACACACCCCACACAAAAAATACAATCGAATGGTTGGTGGATGCATTAAAACACTATGCATTCCAGCGAAATAAAGTTGATATGTAGAATGGGAATAAGTGGTTCCTGATTTCTTTTATGACTTCATGAATTTGGTGCTCCACACCTATCAAAAAAGGAACTGGTTAAAATGCTTCTATTTTCAATGTTGAGCTATATTTTGTATTTTCAACTTGCGACATTATTTCACTGAAACTTAATTAAGCCATAGGTAACAGGTTACCACAACCATACTACAGCAATGTTGAAAAAAAAATGTATTTCTTGTCACCTATACCACCATATTGGGTAGTTTTCCGTAAGCTTAACTTTTGTGATTTTGGTAAATATTTTATATTTATTTGTGAAATCCATCTCAACTAGGCATTCTAAATTGTCCTCACCATTTACATCCCAAGGTATATTAGTATATCCACCTTGCACTTCTCGATATATATCCAGTTAAAGACAGAATATCAAAATTATGCCTCATTATGATATCACAGACTCTCACATGTGTATTTAAAATGGATGCTTAAATTTGACCTGAATCAATTGACCTATAACCTGACATACGGTGACCTAATAGCCTTTTCTTCTCCTAACAACACATTATAGTATTAAATTGACTAATGACTATGCATCCATTGTGTAAGTGTTTATTTAATTTATTCAGTTTTAATATTAACTGTTATTTTGCATGCACCACTAGATTTTCTATAGAGAGTATAACAAAGGATTTAATGTATTCTATTCATGTACTCTACTTGAACATGTTGAATAGAATAAATTATGGTTTGTTATGAAACACACATCTGAGTTACAAGGATACAGTAAACAAAAAATATATTGGGCTAAAATGACTTACTAAAATGGTTTAAAAGCACTTTGTATGTAGATATATTTTATAAGTTCAGGACATGAGGTGATGAACATATTTATGTACTTCATAAATTTGCAAGAAAAAAAAGAAGAGGGGTACTGATGAAAATCAGGGTATTATTCCCCCTTAAGGTACACACTTTGCTGATAGTATAATTTTCATGCTCTGTCTGCGTATTTAAATGACTAGGAAGGGCATCTTTCGGTTATGGCGGCGCTCAGTGGATACGTCTCAGGTCTGAAACAATAGAGTGACCCCCTGTGTTGACCTGGATTTAACCTCGATTGACCGTCCGGATGCAATCGAGGATGATGGGATCCCAATAAATACCAATTTACTAAATCATGTAATGCTGTTTGTGTTCAGAAATACCTGTAATGCATAGATAAATTGATAACATTATATTTCTGAGCAAAAAATAAAAGATAAAAAAGCCTTAAAAACACCCCCCCCCCAAAAAACAAAAAAAAAAAAACAAATTACACAGTTGTATAACATATAAATGAAGAATTGAACTTTTGTTCACAACACATAAAGTTGCTCAAAGTTCAATTCTTCATTTATTTGATTACCAACACAGATGAACTTTCATGATAGTTGTATAACATGTTTATGCCGTCAAACCAGAACATGTAAAGGCCGGAGCAATGAGTTACAAGTGACTGGGGTACGGGCAAATCCGTAGCACACACCCCCACACAAAAAAAATACAATCGAATGGTTTAGTTGGTGGATGCATCAATACACTATGCATTCCAGCGAGTTCTCAATCAACTATCACCCTCCTGGCTATGTGTGCATTTATATTTTGCGATTAAATGAAGTTGGACAGCATAGTCGTAAAATTACGTTAAAATATAAATATACGACTTCCCGAAAAAAATCTGGGGTTCTGGGGATGAGGCTATATATTAGGGCCTAGTGATCGGAACACGGTCCCTGGTCCCTATTACTTTGAGCTCATTTCAGCGATAAAATTGTTGGTACTCGGGCATTACTTATTGTAGAATATTAAATTATAGCTAATTATGATATGCATTCACAATACCCATAACACTTTCAAATATTACTTTGAACTTAATTATAGGAAGGGGAGTGTTTGCCACGCAAATGTTCAAGAAAGGAGACTTCCTACTTCAGTATGTTGGAAAGAACATCACAGTCAGAGAAGGGAAAGAATTAGAAAAGGCGTATTTCAAAGAGAGAAGGATGGTATACTTATATATTTTCAAACACGACTCCCGCATGTATTGGTAAGTTGTTTTTAGTGCCGTGATTCTCTGAAACCAGAGAGTTTTCGTAATTGGAATTACATAAACACAC
Organism: Amphiura filiformis; assembly: GCF_039555335.1. Taxonomy (NCBI): domain Eukaryota; kingdom Metazoa; phylum Echinodermata; class Ophiuroidea; order Amphilepidida; family Amphiuridae; genus Amphiura; species Amphiura filiformis. Next base: position 101,731 of record NW_027305567.1, on the reverse strand, counting down.
CTCTTGGATTTTTCAGCAGCATCAGTAGAAATTTATCTTAGATAGATTTTCGGATGACCTCGCTTGAATCTAGCAAACAATTAAGAGTCAGGATTATAGCTAGCCTTGTTCAAGGCCAAAGAGCTTTTAAATAGAAATAGAGTCGCAATAGATTATATAATCTTTTGTTCGTTTGATGCCGATTAGAAGTTGCGACAGGCTATTCATAAAAGTTGTACCATTGTTTCGAATAAAGGGGTTCCGCCATTAATTTGGTCACTGATCCGGCATCATATTAACGCTCTACACAACAGGCGAGTATCAATAAGTGACCATGTGTAAAGTGGTACCATTGTACTCATGTATCCCAAATGTGTGCTTGTGTGGGTCTGAAGGCTATTCAGCATCGAAGTGGTTACGTAATTCTCTTGGTTACCGGATCACGCTACTTTGGTATGCCTTCGAGTGCCATATACTTTATGTGGTGATCATTTCGATCGTGGTTCATTACTCTAGCGCGTGATCCCGTTGACATAGTAACATTACGTAACTTCGATACTGAATAAGGAGGCTTTAGCTGTCGATGCAATCATCTTTACCACCCACCTGACGATAGGCGTTTCATTTAAATAAATTGAATGCTATTGGTGATCGATTACACATTAGAATGTATTAAGGCTGCCATGTCCAGTCCATATATCTATATTACACTAGAATGGTAATCGCTATACGTATACATATAAGTATAAGTATAGGCCTATAAAGGTTGTTCTATAAAGGTTGTTTTTAAGAAATTTCCATTTAATTTTATTTTAAGAAGGAGATTGGTATAGAAATAGTGGCGTACCCAAAGAGGGGAGGGGGTTGGGGAGGGGCAGATTCACCTCTGTGAGAAGTCTTGGGAGGGGAGGAGGGAGGAAGAGGGGAGGAGGGGATATGGAGAATGAGAGAGGGCTGGAGGAAGGAGAAATAAAAAGATATAATAAAGATAAGTAGATAAATAGAAATATAAGGAAAATAATGGGAATGAGAGAGGGAGGGTGAGAGGGGACAATGAGAGCGAGGGAGTGATAAAGTGTAGGCCTAGGAAAGAATAAGTACAGAGAAGGGAAAAGAAAGGAATGATGAATACATTTAATACTAATTATTAGGCCTATATAATAACTAAACACATAACAGCACTGGGCAGCCATTCGACGATGTCAATGCCTTTATTCGTTACGTAATTAAAACGCCCAGTCAGATGTATTTCACACCTATCAAACACAACTAACCCAATTTCGCAAACTGGACGTTGAATGTACACTCTCATGAATATTGATTGGCAACATTTTCCAATATGTCAGCGCTCTAATCGGAAACAATAGAACAATAGACCCTGCAGAGCGTTGTTCAAGGCCGTCTATTAAAGTTTCCTCCCTCATGACTAGCACCATGCTAGCACTCACTAGTTTCTAATCTGCACTGCTTTTGGGGCTCGCCAAGTCCATGATGAGGGCACAGACTGCGGCTACATGCGTAAGTTGAACGATCGAACTCGGGTTGAAACTACGAGGTTAAAATGGCAAAATATTAGGTTAATTTGGTTAGAAACACACAAAAAATCTTAAATATCGGGGCGGCCACCATCCCACGGGGGGTGGGGGCAAGAGGGGGGCAAGACTTTTCACAGGGGACAGCTTCCCCCCTTGGCTACGCCACTGCAGCGAAATGTTACGTGTAATCCGATTATCACTATGTCAACTGGATCACGCTTTTGAGTTCTGCACCACGATCGAAATGATCGCAACACAAAGTCTACGGCATGCACTACCAATTCCAAAAGGTGTATGATCCAGTTACCAGGGAGTTATATAACCACTTCGCTGACGAATAGTGATGATGGAAAGGGTCGGCAATTTAGGTAAAGTCATAAAAAGTTTTACTTCGTCTTCTTTATTGTATTCAGTATCGATGCTACGGAAGAAACCAAGCGACTAGGACGACTGGTAAATGACGGAGACGGGGTTCATGAGCCAGTGAACTGCGCAATGAAAGTATTACCACGTGAATCACGCAACCAATCTCCAGTTATTTGCCTGTTCGCGACTAGAGACATATTTCCGGACGAGGAACTTCGTTATGATTATGGAAATCCTTTGCTACCGTGGAGAAAGGTAAGGTGTTCTCGACCTGAGAAATTAGAAATAACCAGACCTTCATTTTTGAGGAGGTCAATTAAGCCGGAGCTCCTACAGCATATTTCTTCTGATACATTACACAACCGATTTCTATTGTTGTACAATCACTCAGTCATTTAATGAGGCAATTCAAACGATCGAATTTGGTGTTAAAATGAGCAAAATTTTGAGTTACACCTTTTCAATGTAAAATTCATTTTCTCGCAATAATTTTTCATTTTTTCAGTAAATGTCAGGAAAAAACTATAATGCTTGATACTGTAATTTTTTTTTCAAATCCTAGTGTTAAACTTAGGCGTGAAATTCAGTCATTTAGTGTAAGATGTTCGATTTTGATAGGCTTCAACTCTGCCCGCGAGGTTTTTTTTTTGTTGTTGTTTTTGATCAACCTGTTAGCTATTCAAAGTAATATAGTTCGCTAATGAAGGATTTTTCCCAACTTTTTAACCCACATCACCGTGAGCGATATATCAGAGTTTTGTCAGAATTTCGGTTTTGATTTCAGCATTTTTACTGCCGGCTGAAAATTTTTCAAAATCAACGCGTGAAATCTGAGGCTAGTATACTAGCATTGTGAATCGATATCTCTGGGTGCCGTAAGAAGATTGTGGAAAAGCTACCATGGCTACAGTGTTGCCAGAACTTCAACATGGCAAAGAAATTTTCAGGCCTATGCCACTGACCATGTTGACCCAAGCACGATGGGGATCTTTCATCACGTGAGTGATGACTATTTGATTTCATCATCACCGTGATCATCGGACCAATGTGTTCAAATTTGCCACTCCTCAAAACAACTTTGCCCAACGTTTGGTAAAAAAAAATCAACAATCTAACCCGGGAATCTAACACGCAATTGGGCAATATCTAAATACAAAACTCTCATTTACAAAACATATATATTACGCTGCATGTTTTACTAAGCAAACTGTTTGGAACTCACTTCCAAATAACCTTCGTATTACATCCTAAGACTTTCGTTATTTAAACGCCAACTTAAAAACCCATCTCTGTAAATTGATTGTTTTTATGTTTGTTTGTCATTTGCGTATTTTGAGCGCTATGAGTTCCTCGGAAGATTTTGTGCCTTATAAGAAGCATCCATAGGGGGTAAGATGGGGTAAGTGGGACAGTGGGGTAAGTGGGAAACTTACTATACTACATCTTCATTGCAGCACTAAATCCACCAATACGATACCGAATGGTGACTTACCCCATTGCAAATATGTATGTTATATTCACTGCTCAATATTGGAGTTTATTTGGTATTTGAGCTGCGGGAGATGCTTGAGACCAACACTACCTTGATGTTTACCTTGAAACCTACCAAGTTTGATAAATTATACCTATTTATTACCAAATATTTGAAAATCTTTGCTGAAAATTATGGACAAATTGAGAGATAATAAATTATAATATTTACCATAATAAGAATGCTTTTTACAAGCCTGATAGCAGAAAATCATGATGAAATTATGCAAATGAACCAAATAGGGCCTATTTAGTATGGTGTCCCACTTACCCCATCCACTTGGGGTAGGTGGGACAGTGGTTCTTTAAATTAATTTTTGATACAAAAAATAACAAAATTACTAAGTTAAATTGCATATAATGCCGCCAACAAGCTCAAAAATTAAATTAATACTGAACACGCCTATTGAATGACTTCATTATTGATTTTGTGGCTGAAAATCGCTAATCGTGGGTTTTTTTTGGGTTTTGTCACTAAAAACCAAGAAAAAAATCTGCCTCATATATTCAGTATAGTATTACTATTTTTCGGTATAATTATGTTAATAATGCCCCAATGCTCCAATATATTGCTGTAAAATATGCTCTTTTAATGTAATAATATCATAAATATGTATCAAATTTACCCTTACCCCAGAATGTGTCCCACTTACCCCAAAGTGTTGGGGTAAGTGGGACAGTCATGCATAATTGACCAGCCCTTCTGTACTGAATTGGAGTATCGCCACAAAACTAACACCATACACTGTCCTTGGATTATACTTGAATTATAAAAGTCCAATCTTTATTCACTTATGAGTTTTATATCCAATAATATCCTTAAGTGTCCTACTTACCCCATCTTACCCTATCATTGTTAAGTTTGTCAAGCAATTAAATAGTGCCTAAAAACAGAATAACTTGGAACGTGAATATTTGACCCAGTGTTTCAATTGTCATGAGGTGACTGGGTGAGGTGCCTTTTGTAGTTTTGTTTGTGTTTGTTTGAAACTGCTTTTGGAAACCCACGGAAAGTCATGATGAAGCAGCCAAAACAAAGAAGGTTTTTAAACATGAAAATTTATTAAATTACCTATAAAAAAACCATTTGTGGCAGCAATGAACCTTGCATTGAAAGTCATGGTTAAAATGTGTTGAGTACCCACCCCCACAGACCTCTGCACCCCACACCCACCCCCATATAGGACTACATAATACATACCGCGCCGGTACATACAGCGTGTCCTAAAAGTAACTTAACATTGTTGATGCCATTTACCAAAATCAAAGTTTGTTTAAGTGTTGTGCATCCTTAATCATTGCATTCCTATGGCATGTTTGTTTATGTGATGAGCTCCCTTGAAGTAAGCTAAACACAGCTTGTCACCCATTTACTGGATGCTGCCATGTGGAAAAATTAAGTTTGTTGTTGTAGGATGCTCTCGGTAAAATACATTCTTTTACCGTTTGTTCAACATATAAAGACTTCGATATGTAAAGAAAAGCTAAGTGCAGATAGTAGAAATAAATGAGATACGTTTCAGCTTATAAGTGTATCCCTTTGTGCACTAATTTGTCATTTGAAGTCAAGTATTTTGGTTGTTGGACCCGGGTGTTGGACGCGAGTCAAAAGATTACCAAGCATCTGCATAATTAACCTGGGGAGCTATCCAAGTTGGCCCCTACAAACATTGTGAATTTGCCATATCTCAAATATTTCCTACTTCATACCAAAATGAAGAACATATTCACACAGATTGATCTTTTATAATTATTTTGATACCAAAAACAGCATCATTGATGACCCCTTGACCTTACTGTGCGACTGTACATATGTGTGTCTCAAACCCACAAAAGCAAGCTCATATATGTTATTTGTTCAAGCACATGAATGATGTCCTTCCCTGAACAATAGAGTTGGTTCACTCACTGCACAGTGCACACGCTACATTTAGGTATGAACATTCATGGCCTAGCGTAAGCGTGACCGCTGTTTTAAATTATAATGAGGATTATTGACAATATTAAACCAGGGACCGTGTATAAAGGGACTGGAAACGGGATTATTGATTGTCAAGCTATTGTTATCAGATTATCTTTCACGACCTTCGATTGTATGCGAGTTGCGCCGAGGGCGCGATGTTTGAAGTTTATTATTTACTCATGTTGCTCTACAAAATATCAAAAACAAGATATTTTTTATTTTATTTTCCCATAATTCACATGAAATAAAAATATCAAAATATTCCAATATCTTTTTAAGTTATGACAAATTGTGTAAAATGTCTATCCTTTGTCGAAAATAATTTCTGTGTAGCAACGAGAATCATTTACATAGGATTTTGGAGACAAAATGTGATAATTTTGTGGAGATACAGAATGCTAGAACAAACAAAATTATATTTTTTCTGGAATGTGTACACCGTACGCTTGGTATTCCTACTGATTTCGATACTGAAATAATTCTTAAGATGATGTTCTTTGAAGAGTTATGTTGGCATTTCTAGAGTCTGTCATTATACTAGCAAACATGTAGGCTCGTTTCGCAATGTACAAGACAAGCCAAGCGCAGTGTTGTAACTATGCTTGGATTCGTACTAGGGTCTATTGATCAACGTATTATTCATGCTTGCTCAACTGAGGATAATGCTGACAGGGTCTAATTCTGCATAAAACCCGGCAACGTTATTTCTATAGATCTGCTGCGCATTCAAATTGCATTGTATTGCATCGTAATTTCATTTGTGTCTATGCTAATTATGTTTACACAACATGAACTCACGTGTTTTCAAGCAAATTCGCCGATAATAGATGATCAAAAGCGATCGGAATGTTTAATACAAAATCGGAGCTTCCATTCAAAAGTTATATTCAAAAATGTAACTTCGTGAGGCAAATTTTTAAAAATTAATTCTTATGTATTTTGACCTCTAATCTTCACTATCATTTGTAATAATTCAATTGTGTCTTTGCTAAATCAAAATAAAAGTAAAACAGTGTTTCTAAAATATAAAAAAACGTTCGAAAACTTTTTTTCGCGAACGTATGTCCACACGGTGCGCAATATCTCAAAAAGTATTTGAGCTATGGACTTCAAATTTGAACTTAGTGTTGCTGATATGCAGGGCTATAAATTAGACTAGAAGTTTTTAATTCCAAGCTTGGGAACTATGTTGTTGCTATGGCAGCATCAAAATAGCATACAGCAATAATTATTAAATTTTGAATTTGACCTTTGACCTCCCGGTAGACCCTCAAGACATCACATGATTATCATAATTCTATTTCAGATTCGAGTCCTGCCTATGAAGAACACATTTTCAAAATTCCATTTCTATTGATAAATTTGAGATATCATGTTCCAAAGGTCTCTACCTTTGAAATTCACCAAATCCAATATGGCGGCCGTTACCATGGCAACGGGTGATATGACCAACAATCAGAGTATTGGATTTGAATAAAAATTGTTTAAGGTATACATGCCACCTAGTTTTGGGAAGTTTCATTCGCTAAGTTTACCCATACAACAAAAATGATACAAGCTTTAGATTCCAGATCACCCAAACCGGGGGGATTATTAAGCAGTTTCCATATAAAATCCAGATAAAACAGAAAATGAAGATTACGCATTGAAAATAAACAAACAATCAAACAAACACAGCAAAATTAAACAAAACAGATTTTAAAACGATAACACGTTATATCGTGTTATCACGTCTCAAATGACGAGACTTATTTTGCGTTTATAAAAGTGGGTTTTACGGTACGGTAGATATCCGTTAATTTTATGCCAAAGGGTCATGACCACATAGGCATGTTTGGTATCATAACATTTCTAAAAGGATTATTTACATACTGTGCAATTTTTGTAACAACACTATTAACCCAACGCAAGTTATGGCAAATTCACAATGTTAAGTTACTTTTGGGACACACGGTACAAATATAGCGCGACTAGCTATAGCCTACATTTCGAATGTATAGCGCTAAATGGTGACAAATATGCTTACATGTCAAATTAAAAAACAAAACAAAAACGAACACAAGTACCAAGTCTGAAGGGTGTCATGAAAATGCCAACCCGCGATGGGAGGGGGGGGGGGCTCATCCAAAATCCACATGGAGATAGGATGGTCAGAAAATGACAATTCCCTAATTTGCTTATGTCTGGACCGTGGATTTTCCCATGGACCTCAAGCGTGCGTCTCTTAATATATACGGACCAACCTCGGTAAACAAACAGACAAAATGGTCGATATAATCATGGAAATCATACACAGTGTAATTTGCCATTGCAGGCTATCACTGGAGCATCCAGAATTCATATAATTTATCAGAACACCCAAAGGGAGATTTGGGCTTCAAAATTGGGAGATTTGGGCTTCAAAATTGCTGGTCGAGTAATCCTTGCTTTCAATGCAAAAGGGACTTGGATTAAAACAATAATAGAATTATCGACTATTTCTGCTGTTTGCTTTCGAGATAAAGTACTAGTTTTGACATTTTAGGAGCATGACTTGAAAAACGGTGAAATCAAAACGGAAATTCTGACAAAACTATAATAGATAATGAAGAAGGAGACGGCCTATATGCTTCACCCTAGCAGGGCGTAAGACAATGCGAAACACATATTAATATATGCGAGGATCGGAAATAAACGATGCAAGCCTGAGAAATTATAACTTAAATGACGTGTTTGGGGCTCGAACAAACTGACATATAAAAATATTGAGAGAGAAAAAAAAATCAGGACTCAACGGGGATTAAACCCCGGTCACTGGATTATTTAATATAATAATTGGCCGCTGAGACACAATGAGAGAGTGGGGACGTACTTAAGTTGAGATTGCCCGAGTACCGACTGTGAACTCAGGTAATAATAATAATAATAATAATAATAATAATAATAATAATAATAATAATAATAATAATAATAATAATAATAATAATAATAATAATAATAATATGGAGGCGCTTTTAAGTGCATAAATAAACATGTCTTTATATGCCCTTTACAAACAAGAAAATAAATGCTATCTTAAACTACAAACTTACACTACAAACAATAAATACAAATTAAATGACATTTGAAATAAATAAGTGACTTTTGAGTTGCGATTTGAATGAGTTCATGAGAATGTGCTTGACGAATGTGAATTGGTAACTTATTCCATAGTGTGCATGGGAGCGGCAACTGAGAAGGCACGCTTAGCATAAGAAGTTAAATATCTTGGTGAAATAAGTTGGCGTTGTGAGCTAGAACGAAGTGACCGAGGTGGATTGTAAAAAGAAACAAGTTCAGTACAGTGGTAAAACTCTGGACCGGTAATCCAGCGACCGGGGTTCAATCCCCGCTGGTGAAATATGGTGCAAAAGTGGAATACATTCGCGCGAATTTGGTCAGAAACCCACATACAGGCGTCAACATGGGGGGGTGATTGTATGAACCACCCCTGGCAAAATAATGTTACCCCCCCTTCCCCAGCATCTACGCCTATTGTACTGCTCCCGCTCTCCCCTATAATCACAAAATAGCTCATCATGAAGTTTCACGACAGACATTTGACCATGATTTGACATTAGGCCGAAAATTTTGCGTATTAAACCGGGTAATCCTATTTTGCTCTACAGAGAAGCAAAAACGATGCGAATGCGAAAAATGACGTCGGACGTTTCTGCGGCAGATGTCACGTTGCCCTACCCTGCATGTGCAGACTTGGATTTGGTGAGGCTAGCGCTGTTAGTCAGGTATGATTATTTTTTTCTGTCCTGTACAGGCTGTAGCAACCCGGAAAGAAGGCCCATATGCACCTATAAGGCTGCTGTATGTAAATCCTGTTGTATGTAATTTGTGATGCGATCAAGCAAAATCAGTCGGAACTCGGAAATATTAAATTTTTCGTTTCTTATTGGATAGTAAAAAGCATTTTCAAAGCTGCATTTTGCAGAAAAACCCATTAAAATTAACAACCAGTTCTAAAGATATGAGCAATTAAAGAGTTTCCAAAACAATAGAAAACAAAAGGAAATATTTCCTTTGTTTGGCTATATCTCAAAATCAATTTTTCCGAGTTCCGTCTGATTTTGCTTGGTCGCATCACATTTTACTTAAGACCCATTGGAACACAAAGTTAATGAGCAAACTATTTGGGATATAAACACATAATTATTAATATTAGTGCGTATTTTTATTTTCGTAGTTTGTAGCGAAAAAGACTTAAGGCATCGTAAGATTAGAAACGTGATGTGCTTTCGCTGATCGGGGAATATGTTTATTCCGTGCAAAAGAAAAATCAATAACCAATTATGCCAAAATACACGATCACGAAGTAAAGAGAGCAATATTGTGTTGTGTTTATTCCTTACTTCATGTACTTACTGATGACATCACGAGTGGCGAAACCGATAATGCCGACGAAAGACATATTATATTACGCATGTTACGTGATATACTACAGGCCTTGCCGTTTGAGGCGAGCGATCGCTCTCGCTCGCCACCGCTCGCCCAAACTCGATTTCTAGTGAGGGATTTTCCACTAGCCAAAGATACTAAATATCACTCGCTGCGGATCTCCCAAAATCACCCATCAGATCAGCAATTCAAGTTAGCATTTAATCGATTTAGACTGTCAGGAGAGGGACATTTTGGTAGACGAACGAGGTACCAATATCTGACCACAGACGTGTGTAGGGGTCACTTGAAATTAATGGAATGGCGTGTCTGCCGAGTTCCATCCACTGCGTGCCCCCCCCAGGGCCCTCCAAATAGCTAAAAAAATAGGTTCAGGGTAGATGAGCGTGGTACCATTCAAAACCACCACCATAGTGTGTGCAACGCTCTCCATATATCAACATCACAAACGGCAGACATTTTAACTTCTGCCAAAGGCCTGTCAGACCCTCCAGGCCCCCCTGAAAATCAGCCAAACAGAGATGGGCAAGGTACCACTTGGGAACAATTCCAAATGAATGAGTGTAGTGTATAGAATATTAAATGGACAATAACAGACACATAGTCCCCTGCACTACCGGTATCAGACACCCTAAAAGTACCGCCGGCCCCCTGCTTTCAACTAGCCTAGGCTAGATATTGTCGATACCACTCAAAAATAATCTTAAATGAACAAACATAATTCACAGAATACGAAATAAGGCATGACAGATATTTTGTCTGCTGCAATACCGAAAACAGAAACCCCAAAATGGACCACTACCCCCAGCTTGCCAACTAGCCCGGGCTAGATATTGTCGGTACCACTCAAAAATAATCTTAAATTAACAAACATAGTTCATAGAATATGAAATAGGGTATGACCATGGAGGTATATACCTCCATGGTATGACAGACATTTTGTCTGCTGCAATACCGAAAACAGACACCCCAAAATGGACCCCACCTCCAGATTGCCAACTAGCCTGGACTACAGTAAGCCAAAGAATTTAGGTACCAGTTATGTTCACCACTGTATATCCCAAATAAAGACAAATATGTCAATGCCTGTACTCTACAGCTTTGATTTAAGACCTCATCTGATGAAATTGGTTGAGAATTAAAGAAACGGTGATCTAAAAACCTAATGAAGAAACGAAATCAAAAGTTGCACATTGTGTTCTAATCAATGAAAGCACGACGCTAATTTTAACGTGCTAATCAAATATGGAAGCGCGGCGCTAGTTCTCTTGTTCACGAACGCTTTGTGTACAAATCAATAGGGTGTTTAAGGGGTTACTACACCCTTGTGGTAAATTTGTGACTATTTTTGCATTTTTCTCAAAAAATAATAACATGTTGGTAATAAAAGTTATGTATATTATTGGGGCAAGGAATCCAATTACTACATGGAAATTTCAGTGCTTCAAGACAAGCGGTTCAGTATATATGATAAGAAACGAGGTACATCCTAGCGGTACCTTATTTCTTATCATAAATAACAAAACGCTTGTCTTGGGTCACTGAAATTCCAGTGTAGTAATTGGATTCCTTGCCCCTATTATATACATAACTTTTGTTACCACTGTTTTATTAGTTTTTGAGAAACATGCAAAAATATACACAAATTTATTGAGGGGTGTAGTACCCCCTTAATGCAGCAAACTGCTACTTTTAAATTGTTATTTATTTGGGTTTTGGGATCGCTTTGTCTTTATTTCTTAAACAATTTTAACGAAATAGGTCTTAAATTCGAGATAAAAGATGCAACTATTGGTTGCTGGTTCCAATAATCTGTCTTTGTTTAGGATATACAGGAGGTGAACATAACTGGTACCTTAATTTTTTGCTTACTGTAGATATTGTCGGTACCACTCAAAAATAGTCTTAAATGAACAAGCACATTTCATAAAACTCGAAATAGGATATGACAGACATTTTGTCTGCTGCACTGCTGATACCAGACCCTCCCAAAATTGACATCCTACCCCTAGCACTCACTGTCCTCGCCCCCGATCACACTAATATATCTAGTCAACTTATTATTTATCTTTCAGTTATTTAATAAAACTTATTTAATAAGGGGACATAATTACTGTTCTCAGCTGGTGACTCGTATCTGCATATTCTACCTATTTCTTTTACAACAACAACGGGGGATACTGGATCCATGGTGCTGAAAGTGCGGGGCATGTCCTATTTTCTCTCACAATATTGTTTACTATTTTGATTTGAAACCTGTGTGAAAGTTTCAAATGTGTGTTTTAACAGAAAAGTCAATTTAGCTAAAAATGTCAGTTAAGACCTTTTTGCATTCACATGACCGTATGTTCCATTTTGTACATCTCGTGTATCTTAAATAATGAGCACAGGGCATCTTCAATGTTTTTCCTACATTGTATACCCGAATTTACACATGCATAGAGTTTAAACTTAGGAAGCAACATGGGCCATTTCGTCGGCAGAGCACTATCGTAAGTGCAGTTTGGACAATTTTACCGGAGGAGCATTTTAGTGTTTTGCGAAGCCGTTTGTTTCCCAGTAGCCATAAAATGACATGGGAATGTAAAGCAATTTAATTTTAATAATAAACTATATAAATGTTGTGAAAGTTAATAAATAGATGAATTATTTATTGATTTAGATGTCGTAAGTGGCACATACCATAGTGTTGCACTCAAATAGAAATAAGTGTAGAGTGCAATACTATCGTATGTGCTACATATGATAGTGTAGCAGCCACTGCTAAATTAGGATATGCGTAATATAAGCTCAAATGTTCAATATTTATCATTTTATATTACTTAACAACTGTTAATTTATTTAGGCACATAATATTTACAATAGCAACAAACCTTTTGCCCTAATGTTATCTCTCAAGATTATTACTGAATCAAAAAATAAGAACACCATATTTAAACTTAGCCAGCTTGGTGACATCGCGTTTAGCCATCACAGTCAGTGATGTGTTAGAGACTGTTTTGCACTTACGATAGTGTAGCATTCCGTGATTTTGTTGTTTAGGTCCAAGAAAGTATCGTTTGTGGCACATACGATGGTCTTGCAGCAGATAAAAAACAAAATTTAGCGTGCAAAACTATCGTAAGTGACACATACGATAGTCTTGTACAGGCATTAATAAAATTGCATTGAACTTATTTTATTTTATTGATTAAACAATAATTAAGCAATTTTAAAACTTAAAACCTGGTTTAAAATGTGTATTTTAACGGCCTTCTATAATTCGTCAACATCTCAAATTGGCCAAATATCTCACTTACGATACTATAGCACTCTGCCGACGATTTGGAATTAAGATGTTCATTATTCTGATGCAAAGTGAGTAACTGTATTAAAATGTTCTTGAAATCATGAATTTTGCCGGGCTAAGTTGTCACACAAAACGTCAATAATTGCATTGAAGAGTTTCTTTTTGTACTGTGGGTATTACATATTACTTTATGTAGCCTGATCTTGTTAGTAAGTTGGGTGGGATGTCCATTTTGTGTGTGTGTGTGTGTGTGGGGGGGGGGGGGTTGGGGTGGGGTCTGGTATATTTAGTGCAGCAGATAAAATGCGTGTCATTACCCATTAGGTGTTCTATGAAATGTGCTCGTCAGTTCATTTAGGATTCTTTTTGAATGGTACATACAATATATAGGCTGGGCTAGTTGGTAAGCATCTCTATGAAGTATGTTTGTTCATTTAAGATTTTTTTGAGTGGTACCGACAACCGGGATCGACAATATCTAGCCCGGGCTAGTTCGCAAGCTGTGGGTAAGGGTCATTTTGGGGTGTCTGTTTTCGGTATTGCAGCAGACAAAATGTCTGTCATACCCTATTTCATGTTCTATGAACTATGTTTGTTCATTTAAGATTATTTTTGAGTGGTATCGACAATATCTAGCCCGGGCTAGTTGGCAAGCTGGGGGTAGTGGTCCATTTTGGGGTGTCTGTTTTCGGTATTGCAGCATACCCTATTTCATCTTCTATGAATTATGTTTGTTCATTTAAGATTATTTTTGAGTGGTATCGACAATATCTAGCCTAGGCTAGTTGAAAGCAGGGGGCCTGGCGGTACTTTTAGGGTGTCTGATACCGGTAGTGCAGGGGACTATGTGTCTGTTATTGTCCATTTAGTATTCTATACACTACACTTATTCATTTGGAATTGTTCCTAAGTGGTACCTTGCTCATCTATGTTTGTCTGATTTTTAGGGGGGCCTGGGGGTCTGACAGGCCTTTGACAGAAGTTAAAATGTCTGTCATTTGTGATGTTGATATATGGAGAGCGTTGCACACACTATGGTGGTAGTTTTGAATGGTACCACGCTCATCTACCCTGAACCTATTTTTCTAGCTATTTGGAGGGCCCCCTGGGGCACACACAGTGGGTGGAACCCGGCAGACACGCCATTCCGTTAATTTCAAGTGACCCCCTACACACGTCTGTGGTCAGATATTGGTACCTCGTTCGTCTACCAAAATGTCTCTCTCCTGACGGTCTAATTCTGTGCCCTTCCAAGTGTAGAAAGTCAAAAATTCGCGCGCATTTCAACATAAATACCGTTTTAAGACCGTTTAATACCCAAATAAGTGATGTTTGTGAAAATTCGACCACTCGTCTAGAATCATGCTAGCGAGTGATTAGTACTCGCCTTTAAAATCTAGACGGCAAGTCCTGTATTAGTCTACAAGCATATTGAACGAAGTTGTACGAATATGTCAAAAAGTCTGATTTGTTTGTTTCTAAAAGGTGGCCGCAATCATAGAAGAGTACGCCGAGGAGGAGGATTATAGTGAAGGAAACGAAAGTAACAGAAGTGAAGGTAATGATTTCCAAAGTAGCAGTCTGGTTTAAGTGTTGTATTTAGCAATAATATTGTTCTTAGGCCTACATGTATTTTTGTTGATGTTTTTGTTATTGTTACAGCAGTTGTTGTTATTTTATTGTTGGATGATGATGATGATGATGATATGATGATGATGATGATGATGATGATGATGATGATGATGATGACGATGATGATGATGATGATGATGATGATGATGATGACGGTGATGATGATGATGATGATGATGATGACGACGACGACGACGACGACAATTAGAGAATAAAGGTATTGTTTTTAGCCGCTGAGTGCATCTATCGTCTCATATAACACGGGCGACATCATTATTTTAAGTAAAAAACGAGGCGAAGCCGAGTTGTTTTACGCCAAAAATAATGTGTCGCCCGTGTTATATGAGACGATAGATGCACGACAGCGGCTAAAAACAATACCTTTATTCTCATTCTTAAACACTTCAATTCAAGTAAAAATATGATAGGTATTACTAATTTTAATCAAAGTAAATCCTACATTTTGCAAGGAATTATACCTAGGGCTTAAAATCGACCAGTCCCGTTGTTGCTATGCGACTCCGATTGGTTCAAATTGCGAGTACGCGTATCGCGTCGATGCACACGCGCTGACCCGTGTGATATCGTGTCATATCACACGGGTAAGAACCAATAAGATTGCAGGAACATTCTCAAGTGTTTAAGAATAACCATTCGATAGATGCACTCCAGCGGCTAAAAACAATACCTGTATTCTCTAAATGTCGTCATCATCATCATCATCATCATCATCATCATCATCATCATCATCATCATCATCATCATCATCATCATCATCATCCAACAATAAAATAACAACTGCTGTAACAATAACAAAAACATCAACAAAAATACATGTAAGAACAATATTATTGCTAATTCTAAAGTGAGTACAGAGCCCGATGATTAATAAAAAAAAAGTAAAATAATAATAAATAAACAAACATGTTAAACGTGTTAAATTTGTCCTTAAATTATTATTATTATATGGTTCTTATCAAAATATTTTCTCTCAATACAGATATTCGTCAGTTGGATGTTGGAAGAGAAGAAGCTAATTTGGAAGATCGGACCAGAAAATGCACACATTGCCCCTATAAAACTGAACATACTGGCAACTTACAAGTGCACATACGGACTCACACAGGCGTTAAGCCTTACGGTTGTTCGAGTTGCGATTTTACCTCGGCACATAGAAACGCACTTGTTATGCACAAAAGAACACATACTGGAGAAAAACCGTTTAAATGTTCACGCTGTACATATAAATGCTCACAAAAATATGACCTCAAAACCCATATAAGGATTCATACAGGTGAGAAACCTTATCAATGCACTTTCTGTGAGTTTAAAACAACAACATCAAGCAAATTACAACGTCACCTTAAAAAACATACAAACGACAAGCTACACCAGTGTGAACATTGCAGCAAACCTTTCAAAAGCAGGGACAGTTTAAGAGTGCATAAGAAGAATGTGTGCCGCTTCAAGTCTTAAACTGTCTCTGCTTTTGAAAGTCGTAAATACACAAAAGAACACATACTGGAGAAAAACCGTCGAAAGTGTTCACGCAGTCATTATATAAACGTGGTTTTTTTTATTTCATTTTGATCCGTAATTAATTTGTTTGTTTTCTGTGTGATTTTCTGTGTTTGTTGGAAGTGCTTTAGTTATAGTATAAAGGTATGACGTGAGTATTATTTGATCAAAACTTTGCAGCCAGTCATCAAACGAGGTCAAGTTTTGATGCATTAGAAATCATGGCGGCTAGCTATGAGTATGTGTATCGGTCGGAGAATAGCTTTAAAAGATGCTTCAAAATGCAAACCCTACATGTTGTGTCCATTCGCTGCTTGGAATATGGTTTGTGCATACAATACAACAAACAAAACGACAACTAGTCCTATTAAAGCTTGAATACAGGACCTTCAGTTCTTCACTGAGTTTGGCCACAAAGCGAATCCTAACTCTAACGTGATAACCCTAGCTTTAAATCTTATTTGCCGGACCTGTAAACCATACACCAACATCATAGGCTTTGTAATAATAACCACATGTCAAAGCATTTTTATTCAACTTATTAATTAAATTAAATCGGCATAATTCTGGAATATTCTGAGCACCACTAACCTTAACCCTAGGCCCTTTAACCCTAGCCTTGATCATAACCCTAATCGATGATCTTAACCCTAATCCTAGGCCCTGGTCATAACCTTAACCCTATAAACACGATCATAACTCTGATCATACAATGATCCATCCTATATCCTAACCCTAGCCCCTAATCATAACCATACATGATCCTTGGCCTATGTCCATAATCCTAACCCTAACCCTAACCCCAACCCTAACCCTAACTCGAACCCTAAAACACAAGGTGCGCCGGGTATAACATAATTATTATGCTACATCATGCACGAACGAGCAATTTGTAAATTTCCCATCACGTAGTGAAATAGCCCATCACGTAATAAAATTCACCTTCATTTTGGGCTAAAATGGTCTGAAATTAAACATTTATTTCGCGCGCAAATCTGCTATCTACTGAAGATAGCATTGTGATTACCATGTTAAAAGTTCGCCAAGACTTAGACCTCCAGCAATTTACAGTCAAGAGGGACAAACAGCCAGACAGACACACAGAAACAAAGAAGAACATGACCACAATGCCTGAATTATAAGTGTTGAATTATATGGCCTATTAGTGAAATCTTAAGCCTACCCCCCCATAAGCTTACCTGATCCACGGGCACATTCTATGAGCTCCAACCAGTGCCCTAGCCCACGTGCCACCATACTGCTGTCTTCTCCATCTGGTACTGAGTCATTGCATACCATTATGATTGTAAACATTTCCAGCAGTGAAATCATAAGCTTAGCCTACCCCCCCCCCCCCCCCCCCCCACACACACCCCCACACACCCACACACAAACCGTAACCTTACCTGATCCAGGCGCCTATTTCATGAGTTCCGACCAGTACCCTAGCACCATACTGATGTCTTCTTTATCTGGCACTGAGTCATTGCATGCCATTGATGATGTAAGCTTACAAAATATTATAATTGTAAACATTACTTGGGCCTAAGTCACTCTACGAAATGGAATCTCGCACTCAAACACACATTTCGGGTCATAACTTACCTTAGCACTGGTATATTTGTAGCAAATGTTGCAGTTCTCTTCAATTTTAGCCTTTAATTACATAAATTCAGTCAATGCACTTCTTCGGTGAATGCAAACGCTAATTAGACAGGGCTAACTTGCTCAATCAAAAGATGAGACTCACACACACAGCTCCATTCAGATCTCACACCACCAAATCAGAGTCCCATAGAGATGTGCTAAATTTGCCTTAAGAAAACGTCATTTTTTTCACAGGAGCGACTCACTTTTAAGCGACCGCTATGATAGTTGAAATCAGCCCTTGCCTGATCCCTCTCGCTGGGAAAAAATATAGGTTGACTGTCATTATTTTTTACGACTGGCCCTCGAAGTCTACGATGTCCGGGAATTGCCTATTTTACAGGCAAAATCATGCCAGTGTTTCTGTAAAGAAAAGGCTGCTTAAAATTATTAAAAGTTATTCGATCTCTCCCATCTGTAGTACACTTGCAGTATTTAACATTACTAATCATGACCAATCAAAATTGTGCCAAAATTATGCAACTTTCTGCTCATTTTAATGCTTACTTTAGCTATCCATGTTTTTTTCTAAAAAGTAAAATTCAGGGCGCACAACCATATAATTCTATTTGGTGGTGTGAAATCTGAATACCATTGAAGATTGTGTCGAGTACAGTATTCGAACTGATTTAAACGGTTCAGTTCACATTCCATATCCAATAATCATATCGAATATTAAAACGGTTCATTTCATGTACAATATCCAATGATATGATATCGGGAAAGACTCTGGCGTGTAATCTTACATATCATAATAGTCAGTTGATCTTCCATATCCAATATGACCAGAACAACAGTCCAATATTTACAACATTAATGAGATCATGCTTATTATAGTATAATACCATTGAAGATTGTGTCGAGTACGGTATTTAAACTGATTTAAACGGTTCAGTTCATCTTCCATATCCAATATGACCAGAACAACAGTCCAATATTTGCAACATTAATGGGATCATGCTTATTATAGTATAATACCATCGAAGATCGTATTCGAGTATAAAAAACGGTTCAGTTCATATTCCATATCCAATATGACCAGAACAACAGTCCAATATTTGCAACATTAATGAGATCATGCTTATTATAAACACAGCCAAAAAAGAAAGTCTCCAGTAGTTCCATCCCCATTTAATCAGAGTCTGATGAGTTTATGGAAAAATAATTTATATAATAGTTTTCTATACACTTTCCTTCAAAGGTTGATACCAAATTTGATATCAAAAGTGTAATCATCGTGAGCATAGAAACCGTTGTTTCGAAATTCGCGCAATTTTAAAAATGACATAGGGAATTGTATCACGTAGCAGAGCTAGCGTGAGTGCCAAGAATTACGTCGCCTGAATAGACCGGCAGGTTAAAGGTTTACCCATGCATGTCAAAATGCAAATCAAATCACCCCGCTCTTTCAATTGTGCGCAGGCAAGTGTGCAATGATTCCTGTACGGGTTGCTTCAGGCCACATAATAAGCTGATACCATGCATTGGATTTTGCGTGGTCAATTCGTAATTTGTCATTTTTAAAATTGCACGAATTTCCAAACAACGGCTCCTATGCTCATGATTATTAAACTTTTTATATCAAATTTGGTATCAACGTTTGAAAGAAAGTGCATAGAAAACTATTATATAAATTATTTTGCCATAAACTCATCAGACTCTGATTAAATGGGGATGGAACTACTGGAGACTTTCTTTTTTGGCTGTGTTTAGTATAATACCATTGAAGATTGTGTCGAGTACGGTATTTAAACTGATTTAAACGGTTCAGTTCATCTTCCATATCCAATATGACCAGAACAACAGTCCAATATTTACAACATTCATGAGATCATGCTTATTATAGTATAATACCATTGAAGATTGTGTCGAGTACGGTATTTAAACTGATTTAAACGGTTCAGTTCATCTTCCATATCCAATATGACCAGAACAACAGTCCAATATTTGCAACATTAATGAGATCATGCTTATTATAGTATAATACCATTGAAGATTGTGTCGAGTACGGTATTTAAACTGATTTAAACGGTTCAGTTCATCTTCCATATCCAATATGACCAGAACAACAGTCCAATATTTACAACATTAATGAGATCATGCTTATTATAGTATAATACCATTGAAGATTGTGTCGAGTACGGTATTTAAACTGATTTAAACGGTTCAGTTCATCTTCCATATCCAATATGACCAGAACAACAGTCCAATATTTGCAACATTAATGAGATCATGCTTATTATAGTATAATACCATCGAAGATCGTATTCGAGTATAAAAACGGTTCAGTTCATATTCCATATCCAATATGACCAGAACAACAGTCCAATATTTGCAACATTAATGAGATCATGCTTATTATAGTATAATACCATTGAAGATTGTGTCGAGTACGGTATTTAAACTGATTTAAACGGTTCAGTTCATCTTCCATATCCAATATGACCAGAACAACAGTCCAATATTTACAACATTCATGAGATCATGCTTATTATAGTATAATACCATTGAAGATTGTGTCGAGTACGGTATTTAAACTGATTTAAACGGTTCAGTTCATCTTCCATATCCAATATGACCAGAACAACAGTCCAATATTTGCAACATGAATGAGATCATGCTTATTATAGTATAATACCATTGAAGATTG
Source organism: Amphiura filiformis (assembly GCF_039555335.1). Classification (NCBI taxonomy): domain Eukaryota; kingdom Metazoa; phylum Echinodermata; class Ophiuroidea; order Amphilepidida; family Amphiuridae; genus Amphiura; species Amphiura filiformis. The sequence goes on along the minus strand of NW_027305567.1, from coordinate 81,194 downwards.
TGTCGAGTACGGTATTTAAACTGATTTAAACGGTTCAGTTCATCTTCCATATCCAATATGACCAGAACAACAGTCCAATATTTGCAACATTAATGAGATCATGCTTATTATAGTATAATACCATTGAAGATTGTGTCGAGTACGGTATTTAAACTGATTTAAACGGTTCAGTTCATCTTCCATATCCAATATGACCAGAACAACAGTCCAATATTTACAACATTAATGAGATCATGCTTATTATAGTATAATACCATTGAAGATTGTGTCGAGTACGGTATTTAAACTGATTTAAACGGTTCAGTTCATCTTCCATATCCAATATGACCAGAACAACAGTCCAATATTTGCAACATTAATGAGATCATGCTTATTATAGTATAATACCATCGAAGATCGTATTCGAGTATAAAAAACGGTTCAGTTCATATTCCATATCCAATATGACCAGAACAACAGTCCAATATTTGCAACATTAATGAGATCATGCTTATTATAGTATAATACCATTGAAGATTGTGTCGAGTACGGTATTTAAACTGATTTAAACGGTTCAGTTCATCTTCCATATCCAATATGACCAGAACAACAGTCCAATATTTACAACATTCATGAGATCATGCTTATTATAGTATAATACCATTGAAGATTGTGTCGAGTACGGTATTTAAACTGATTTAAACGGTTCAGTTCATCTTCCATATCCAATATGACCAGAACAACAGTCCAATATTTGCAACATGAATGAGATCATGCTTATTATAGTATAATACCATTGAAGATTGTGTCGAGTACGGTATTTAAACTGATTTAAACGGTTCAGTTCATCTTCCATATCCAATATGACCAGAACAACAGTCCAATATTTACAACATTCATGAGATCATGCTTATTATAGTATAATACCATTGAAGATTGTGTCGAGTACGGTATTTAAACTGATTTAAACGGTTCAGTTCATCTTCCATATCCAATATGACCAGAACAACAGTCCAATATTTGCAACATTAATGAGATCATGCTTATTATAGTATAATACCATTGAAGATTGTGTCGAGTACGGTATTTAAACTGATTTAAACGGTTCAGTTCATCTTCCATATCCAATATGACCAGAACAACAGTCCAATATTTGCAACATTAATGAGATCATGCTTATTATAGTATAATACCATCGAAGATCGTATTCGAGTATAAAAACGGTTCAGTTCATATTCCATATCCAATATGACCAGAACAACAGTCCAATATTTGCAACATTAATGAGATCATGCTTATTATAGTATAATACCATTGAAGATTGTGTCGAGTACGGTATTTAAACTGATTTAAACGGTTCAGTTCATCTTCCATATCCAATATGACCAGAACAACAGTCCAATATTTACAACATTCATGAGATCATGCTTATTATAGTATAATACCATTGAAGATTGTGTCGAGTACGGTATTTAAACTGATTTAAACGGTTCAGTTCATCTTCCATATCCAATATGACCAGAACAACAGTCCAATATTTGCAACATTAATGAGATCATGCTTATTATAGTATAATACCATTGAAGATTGTGTCGAGTACGGTATTTAAACTGATTTAAACGGTTCAGTTCATCTTCCATATCCAATATGACCAGAACAACAGTCCAATATTTACAACATTCATGAGATCATGCTTATTATAGTATAATACCATTGAAGATTGTGTCGAGTACGGTATTTAAACTGATTTAAACGGTTCAGTTCATCTTCCATATCCAATATGACCAGAACAACAGTCCAATATTTGCAACATTAATGAGATCATGCTTATTATAGTATAATACCATTGAAGATTGTGTCGAGTACGGTATTTAAACTGATTTAAACGGTTCAGTTCATCTTCCATATCCAATATGACCAGAACAACAGTCCAATATTTGCAACATTAATGAGATCATGCTTATTATAGTATAATACCATTGAAGATTGTGTCGAGTACGGTATTTAAACTGATTTAAACGGTTCAGTTCATCTTCCATATCCAATAATTGACCAGAACAGTCCAATATTTAGAACATTGATGAGATCATGCTTATTATAGTATACCATTGAAGATTGTGTCGAGTGCGGTATTAAAACTGATTAAAACGATCAGTTCATCTTCCATATCCAATATGACTAGAACAAACATAAAGTAGGGATAACCATCAAAATTTCACGTTGTCCCTATTGCTACAAAAGATTATTTTCTGGATAGAACTCATCAACAGAAGTATTGTGCTGGTTAAATGGTCAAAATCGGTCAAAAACTTTTCGAATTATGAATTTTCAAAGTTTCCCATTCTGACCGGTCATTAGAACGAAATAAAATGACAAGGTCCAAAAATAGCAATTGGGAGCAAAATTGGCATTACCATATATTTACCTTTATATATTTCTTTATTTTAACATATATGCAAACTTGAAACAAGTATATTGTGAAAGTATCAAAGGGGGTTCTTATGAAATGGCACTTTACTAGTCAATGGCATAAATTATGTTTTCAAACCGAGGCATTGAAATCATACATTTAGAGAACATTTGTCAAAAATCATCCAAGATGGCCGATATGGCACAAAATCAAAATTGTGAACTTTTTTTCACAACCAAGAATTTCAATGTTATTATTCAGATTCCGAATTATTGTCATTTCACCTGGCTAATATGATGATTTATGGTTGCTATGGGCGGCTATCTTGGATTTCAGGTGTCCCAGACCTCAGACATCCATGAAACCCCCTTCATTCACTCAGCCAGTCTTGATTTAGTGGGGATAGACACCTCAATGACCCTTGTAGGTCAGGTAGATTCCGAATTATTGTCATTTCATCTGGCTAATATGATTATTATGGTTGCTACGGGCGGCCATCTTGGATTTAAGGTGTCCTGGACCTCAGACATCCATGAAACCCCCTTCATTCAACCAGACAGCCTTGATTTAGTGGGGATAGACACCTCAATCACACCTCTAGGTCAAGTAGTTTCAGAGTTATTGTCATTTTACCTGGTTCATAAGTACATTTTGGCGGCCATTTTGAAAAATGGTCATATACAGAGTTTGCCCGGGTTTGGAATTTTCCACCTGGTAGAATTTGGAAGACCTATGCATACCCTACTCGAATCAACTTTCAAACTTTCCTCTTTGAAAAATGTATACGGGTCTGTAGGACACGGCCTGGACGGACATGGCCCCTGGATCAGGTAAACTTACCTTGTGTGTGTGTGTGTGTGTGGAGGGTAGGAGAAACTTATGAGACAGCAAGTTGACAGAACATGGCCACAAATGCAATGCATGAATTATACAAGTCTTTAATTAGCGTCTACATAGGTCTTTGGTCATGTTGGTGAAATCATAAGCTTAGCCTACCCCCCCCCTTCATGATCCAGGCAATTACAAGCTATTACATAACAGAACAAGAGTCCAATATTTAGAACATTAATGAGATCATGCATATTATAGTATAATACCATTGAAGGTCGTATTCGAGTATAAAAAAACGGTTCAGTTCATATTCCATATCCAATATGATCGAGTATTGAAACGGTTCAGTTTATCTTCCATATCCAAATTGACCAGAACAACAGTCCAATATTTAGAACATTAATGAGATCATGCTTATTATAGTTTAATACCATTGAAGATCGTATTCGAGTATAAAAGACGGTTCAGTTCATATTCCATCTCCAATATGATCGAGTATTGAAACGGTTCAGTTCATCATCCATATCCAAATTGACCATAACAACAGTCCAATATTATTATAGTATAATACCATTGAAGATCGTTTCGAGTATAAAAAACGGTTCAGTTCAGGATGCACAATAGTAATAAATTTCCATATACTGTGTGTACAAAAGGCCTCTATTCAAATGACTCTACCTACCTTACGAAGCGACTCAATTTTTCAAACTGATGTTTTCCTGACAAACAAATAAGCAAGTAAACAAACTAAATTAAATAAATTGGTGACCATTGAATTTTCGAGCTACTGGACCACGAATACAATACACCTTTTTCACCCAATTTCCAGAATAGATCCACTCGTGATTTTACCTAGAAGCAGCCGGCTTGAGAAATACATGAAAAATCTGAAAATAAAAGCCAAGAATATTTCTCAATCTTGGCAGATGCTTAGATTCAACTCTACATTTAATACCTGGCACAAATTTCCCCCAAAATCTGCGCAATTTATTTTGTTTTTAGTATTGATTTATAGGTCTATAATGTCTGAGATATGGAATTAATTTGGAAATGTATGCAAACAAGCAAAGAAACATAAAGGCTGCTGGAGCTCATGACATGGACCCCTGGATTGAAGATCGTATTCGAGTATAATAAACGGTTCAGTTCATCTTCCATATCCAATATGACCAGAACAACAGTCCAATATTTAGAACATTAATGAGATCATGCTAATTATAGTATAATACCATTGAAGATCGTATTCGAGTATAAAAAACGGTTCAGTTCATATTCCATATCCAATATGATCGAGTATTGAAACAGTTCAGTTCATCTTCCATATCCAAATTGACCAGGACAACAGTCCAATATTTAGAACATTAATGAGATCATGCTTATTATAGTATAAGACCATTGAAGATCGTATTCGAGTATAAAAAACGGTTCAGTTCATATTCCATATCCAATCTGATCGAGTATTGAAACGGTTCAGTTCATCTTCCATATCCAATTAACCAGAACAACAGTCAAATATTTAGAACATTAATAAGATCATGCTTATTATAGTATAAGACCATTGAAGATCGTATTCGAGTATAAAAAACGGTTCAGTTCATCTTCCATATCCAATATGACCAGAACAACAGTCCAATATTTAGAACATTAATGAGATCATGCTTATTATAGTATTATACCATTGAAGATCGTTTCGAGTATAAAAAGCGGTTCAGTTTAGGATGCACAATAGTAATAAATTTCCCTATACTTTGTGTACAAAATGGCCTCTATTCAAATGGCTCTACCTACCTTATGAAGCGACTCAATTTTTCAAACTGATGTTTTCCTGACAAACAAATAAGCAAGTAAACAAATTAAATTAAATATATTGGTGACCATTGAATTTTCGAGCTACTGGACCACGAATACAATACACTTTTTTCACCCAATTTTCAGAATAGAACTACTCGTGATTTTACCTAGAAGCAGCCGGCTTGAGAAATACGTGAAAAATCTGAATAAAAGACCAGAATATTTCTCAATCTTGGCATATGCTTAGATTCAAGCCTACATTTAATACCTGGCACAAATTTTCCCCAAAATCTGCGCAATTTATTTTGTTTTAGTATTGATTTATAGGTCTATAATGTCTGAGATATGGAATTAATTTGGAAATGTATGCAAACAAGCAAAGAAACATAAAGGCTGCTGACGCTCATGACATGGACCCCTGGATCAGGTAAACTTACCTTGTGTGTGTATGTGGGGAGATTAGGAGAAACTTATGACAGACAGCAAGATGACAGAAGTAGGGAAAACATGACCACAAATGCAATGCATGAATTATACAAGTCTTTAATTAATAGCGTCTACATAGGTCTTTGGTCATGTTGGTAAAATCATAAGCTTAGCCTACCCCCCTCATGATCCAGGCAATTTCATACTTAACAGACCAAGAGTCCAATATTTAGAACATTAATGAGATCATGCTTATTATAGTATAAGACCATTGAAGATCGTATTCGAGTATAAGAACGGTTCAGTTCATCTTCCATATCCAATATGACCAGAACAAGAGTCCAATATTTAGAACATTAATGAGATCATGGTTATTATAGTATAACACCATTGAAGATCGTAGTCGAGTATAAAAAACGGTTCAGTTCATCTTCCATATCCAATATGACCAGAACAAGAGTCCAATATTTAGAACATTAATGAGATCATGGTTATTATAGTATATTACCATTGAAGATCGTATTCGAGTATAAAAAACCGATTCAGTTCATATTCCATATCTAATATGATCGAGTATTGAAACGGTTCAGTTCATCTTCCATATCCAATTGACCAGAACAACAGTCAAATATTTAGAACATTAATGAGATCATGCTTATTATAGTATAATACCATCGAAGATCGTATTCGAGTATAAAAACCGGTTCAGTTCATCTTCCATATCCAATATGACCAGAACAAGAGTCCAATATTTAGAACATTAATGAGATCATTCTTATTATAGTATAATACCATTGAAGATCGTATTCGAGTATAAAAAACGGTTCAGTTCATCTTCCATATCTAATAATATGATCGAGTATTGAAACGGTTCAGTTCATCTTCCATATCCAAATTGACCAGAACAACAGTCAAATATTTAGAACATTAATGAGATCATGCTTATTATAGTATAATACCATTGAAGGTCGTATTCGAGTATAAAAAACGGTTCAGTTCATCTTCCATATCCAATATGACCAGAACAAGAGTCCAATATTTAGAACATTAATGAGATCATGGTTATTATAGTATATTACCATTGAACATGTTGAAGATCGTATTCGAGTATAAAAACCCGATTAAGTTCATATTCCATATCTAATATGATCGAGTATTGAAACGGTTCAGTTCATCTTCCATATCCAATTGACCAGAACAACAGTCAAATATTTAGAACATTAATGAGATCATGCTTATTATAGTATAATACCATTGAAGATCGTATTCGAGTATAAAAAACCGATTCAGTTCATATTCCATATCTAATATGATCGAGTATTGAAACGGTTCAGTTCATCTTCCATATCCAATTGACCAGAACAACAGTCAAATATTTAGAACATTAATGAGATCATGCTTATTATAGTATAATACCATCGAAGATCGTATTCGAGTATAAGAACCGGTTCAGTTCATCTTTCATATCCAATATGACCAGAACAAGAGTCCAATATTTAGAACATTAATGAGATCATTCTTATTATAGTATAATACCATTGAAGATCGTATTCGAGTATAAAAAACGGTTCAGTTCATCTTCCATATCTAATAATATGATCGAGTATTGAAACGGTTCAGTTCATCTTCCATATCCAAATTGACCAGAACAACAGTCCAATATTTAGAACATTAATGAGATCATGCTTATTATAGTATAACACCATTGAAGATCGTATTCGGGTATAAAAAACGGTTCAGTTCATCTTCCATATCCAATATGACCAGAACAAGAGTCCAATATTTAGAACATTAATGAGATCATGCTTATTATAGTATAATACCATTGAAGGTCGTATTCGAGTATAAAAAAACGGTTCCGTTCATCTTCCATATCCAAATTGACCAGAACAACAGTCCAATATTTAAAACATTAATGAGATCATGGTTATTATAGTATAAGACCATTGAAGATCGTATTCGAGTATAAAAAACGGTTCAGTTCATCTTCCATATCCAATATGACCAGAACAACAGTCCAATATTTAGAACATTAATGAGATCATGCTTATTATAGTATTATACCATTGAAGATCGTTTCGAGTATAAAAAGCGGTTCAGTTTAGGATGCACAATAGTAATAAATTTCCCTATACTTTGTGTACAAAATGGCCTCTATTCAAATGGCTCTACCTACCTTATGAAGCGACTCAATTTTTCAAACTGATGTTTTCCTGACAAACAAATAAGCAAGTAAACAAATTAAATTAAATATATTGGTGACCATTGAATTTTCGAGCTACTGGACCACGAATACAATACACTTTTTTTCACCCAATTTTCAGAATAGAACTACTCGTGATTTTACCTAGAAGCAGCCGGCTTGAGAAATACGTGAAAAATCTGAATAAAAGACCAGAATATTTCTCAATCTTGGCATATGCTTAGATTCAAGCCTACATTTAATACCTGGCACAAATTTTCCCCAAAATCTGCGCAATTTATTTTGTTTTAGTATTGATTTATAGGTCTATAATGTCTGAGATATGGAATTAATTTGGAAATGTATGCAAACAAGCAAAGAAACATAAAGGCTGCTGACGCTCATGACATGGACCCCTGGATCAGGTAAACTTACCTTGTGTGTGTATGTTGGGAGATTAGGAGAAACTTATAACAGACAGCAAGATGACAGAAGTAGGGAAAACATGACCACAAATGCAATGCATGAATTATACAAGTCTTTAATTAATAGCGTCTACATAGGTCTTTGGTCATGTTGGTAAAATCATAAGCTTAGCCCCCCCCCCCCCCCCCCTCATGATCCAGGCAATTTCATAACAGACCAAGAGTCCAATATTTAGAACATTAATGAGATCATGCTTATTATAGTATAAGACCATTGAAGATCGTATTCGAGTATAAGAACGGTTCAGTTCATCTTCCATATCCAATATGACCAGAACAAGAGTCCAATATTTAGAACATTAATGAGATCATGGTTATTATAGTATAACACCATTGAAGATCGTAGTCGAGTATAAAAAACGGTTCAGTTCATCTTCCATATCCAATATGACCAGAACAAGAGTCCAATATTTAGAACATTAATGAGATCATGGTTATTATAGTATATTACCATTGAAGATCGTATTCGAGTATAAAAAACCGATTCAGTTCATATTCCATATCTAATATGATCGAGTATTGAAACGGTTCAGTTCATCTTCCATATCCAATTGACCAGAACAACAGTCAAATATTTAGAACATTAATGAGATCATTCTTATTATAGTATAATACCATTAAAGATCGTATTCGAGTATAAAAAAACGGTTCAGTTCATCTTCGATATCTAATAATATGATCGAGTATTGAAACGGTTCAGTTCATCTTCCATATCCAAATTGACCAGAGCAACAGTCAAATATTTAGAACATTAATGAGATCATGCTTATTATAGTATAATACCATTGAAGGTCGTATTCGAGTATAAAAAACGGTTCAGTTCATCTTCCATATCCAATATGACCAGAACAAGAGTCCAATATTTAGAACATTAATGAGATCATGGTTATTATATAGTATATTACCATTGAACATGTTGAAGATCGTATTCGAGTAAAAAACCGATTAAGTTCATATTCCATATCTAATATGATCGAGTATTGAAACGGTTCAGTTCATCTTCCATATCCAATTGACCAGAACAACAGTCAAATATTTAGAACATTAATGAGATCATGCTTATTATAGTATAATACCATCGAAGATCGTATTCGAGTATAAAAACCGGTTCAGTTCATCTTCCATATCCAATATGACCAGAACAAGAGTCCAATATTTAGAACATTAATGAGATCATTCTTATTATAGTATAATACCATTGAAGATCGTATTCGAGTATAAAAAACGGTTCAGTTCATCTTCCATATCTAATAATATGATCGAGTATTGAAACGGTTCAGTTCATCTTCCATATCCAAATTGACCAGAACAACAGTCAAATATTTAGAACATTAATGAGATCATGCTTATTATAGTATAATACCATTGAAGGTCGTAGTCGAGTATAAAAAACGGTTCAGTTCATCTTCCATATCCAAATTGACCAGAACAACAGTCCAATATTTAGAACATTAATGAGATCATGCTTATTATAGTATAAGACCATTGAAGATCGTATTCGGGTATAAAAAACGGTTCAGTTCATCTTCCATATCCAATATGACCAGAACAAGAGTCCAATATTTAGAACATTAATGAGATCATGCTTATTATAGTATAATACCATTGAAGGTCGTATTCGAGTATAAAAAACGGTTCCGTTCATCTTCCATATCCAAATTGACCAGAACAACAGTCCAATATTTAAAACATTAATGAGATCATGGTTATTATAGTATAAGACCATTGAAGATCGTATTCGAGTATTAAAAAAACGGTTCAGTTAATCTTCCATATCCAATATGACCAGAACAAGAGGTCCAATATTTAGAACATTAATGAGATCATGGTTATTATAGTATATTACCATTGAAGATCGTATTCGAGTATAAAAACCGATTCAGTTCATATTCCATATCCAATATGATCGAGTATTGAAACGGTTCAGTTCATCTTCCATATCCAAATTGACCAGAACAGGAGTCCAATATTAAGAACATTAATGAGATCATGCTTATTATAGTATAATAGCATTGAAGGTCGTATTCGAGTATAAGAAACGGTTCAGTTCATCTTCCATATCCAAATTGACCAGAACAACAGTCCAATATTTAGAACATTAATGAGATCATGCTTATTATAGTATTATACCATTGAAGGTCGTATTCGAGTATAAAAAACGGTTCAGTTCATCTTCCATATCCAATATGACCAGAACAAGAGTCCAATATTTAGAACATTAATGAGATCATGCTTATTATAGTAAAATACCATTGAAGATCGTATTCGAGTATAAAAAACGGTTCAGTTCATATTCCATATCCAATATGATCGAGTATTGAAACGGTTCAGTTCATCTTCCATATCCAAATTGACCAGAACAACAGTCAAATATTTAGAACATTAATGAGATCATGCTTATTATAGTACTAGGCGATTACCCGTATTTCGCGGTTCTCGGCTGTCATAGTTATTGGCTTTTGCAAATCTCGAAATCGATGACCATGGATGACCTAACAAATGCAAACCTGGGCTTCCTTGGCCAAGTTACACCCACCAACCAAGTTTGAGCTCCATGAGCAATTTGAAATCTTTGTTTTTGATTTTTGAAGATCGTATTCGAGTATAAAAAACGGTTCAGTTCATCTTCCATATCCAATATGATGAGAACAAGAGTTCAATATTTAGAATATTAATGAGATCATGCTTATTATAGTATAATACCATTGAAGGTCGTATTCGAGTATAAAAAACGGTTCAGTTCATCTTCCATATCCAATATGACCAGAACAAGAGTCCAATATTTAGAACATTAATGAGATCATGCTTATTATAGTATAATACCATTGAAGGTCGTATTCGAGTATAAAAATGGTGCAGTTCATATTCCATATCCAATATGATCGAGTATTGAAACGGTTCAGTTCATCTTCCATATCCAAATTGACCAGAACAACAGTCCAATATTTAGAACATTAATATGATCATGCTTATTTATAGTATAAGACCATTGAATATCGTATTCGAGTATAAAAAACGGTTCAGTTCATCTTCCATATCCAATATGACCAGACCAAGAGTCCAATATTTAGAACATTAATGAGATCATGGTTATTATAGTATATTACCATTGAAGATCGTATTCGAGTATAAAAACGGTTCAGTTCATCTTCCATATCCAATATGACCAGAACAAGAGTCCAATATTTAGAACATTAATGAGATCATGGTTATTATAGTATAACACCATTGAAGATCGTATTCGAGTATAAAAAACGGTTCAGTTCATCTTCCATATCCAATATGACCAGAACAAGAGTCCAATATTTAGAACATTAATGAAATCATGGTTATTATAGTATATTACCATTGAAGATCGTATTCGAGTATAAAAAACCGATTCAGTTCATATTCCATATCTAATATGATCGAGTATTGAAACGGTTCAGTTCATCTTCCATATCCAATTGACCAGAACAACAGTCAAATATTTAGAACATTAATGAGATCATGCTTATTATAGTATAATACCATCGAAGATCGTATTCGAGTATAAAAACCGGTTCAGTTCATCTTCCATATCCAATATGACCAGAACAAGAGTCCAATATTTAGAACATTAATGAGATCATTCTTATTATAGTATAATACCATTGAAGATCGTATTCGAGTATAAAAAACGGTTCAGTTCATCTTCCATATCTAATAATATGATCGAGTATTGAAACGGTTCAGTTCATCTTCCATATCCAAATTGACCAGAACAACAGTCCAATATTTAGAACATTAATGAGATCATGCTTATTATAGTATAAGACCATTGAAGATCGTATTCGGGTGTAAAAAGCGGTTCAGTTCATCTTCCATATCCAATATGACCAGAACATGAGTCCAATATTTAGAACATTAATGAGATCATGCTTATTATAGTAAAATACCATTGAAGATCGTATTCGAGTATAAAAAACGGTTCAGTTCATATTCCATATCCAATGTGATCGAGTATTGAAACGGTTCAGTTCATCTTCCATATCCAAATTGACCAGAACAACAGTCAAATATTTAGAACATTAATGAGATCATGCTTATTATAGTACTAGGCGAGTATCCGTATTTCGCGGTTCTCGGCTGTCATAGTTATTGGCTTTTGCAAATCTCGAAATCGATGACCATGGATGACCTAACAAATGCAAACCTGGGCTTCCTTGGCCAAGTTACACCCACCAACCAAGTTTGAGCTCCATGAGCAATTTGAAATCTTTGTTTTTGACCATTGAAGATCGTATTCGAGTATAAAAAACGGTTCAGTTCATCTTCCATATCCAATATGACCAGAACAAGAGTCCAATATTTAGAACATTAATGAGATCATGCTTATTATAGTATAATACCATTGAAGGTCGTATTCGAGTATAAAAAAACGGTTCCGTTCATCTTCCATATCCAAATTGACCAGAACAACAGTCCAATATTTAAAACATTAATGAGATCATGGTTATTATAGTATAAGACCATTGAAGATCGTATTCGAGTATTAAAAAACGGTTCAGTTAATCTTCTATATCCAATATGACCAGAACAAGAGGTCCAATATTTAGAACATTAATGAGATCATGGTTATTATAGTATATTACCATTGAAGATCGTATTCGAGTATAAAACCGATTCAGTTCATATTCCATATCCAATATGATCGAGTATTGAAACGGTTCAGTTCATCTTCCATATCCAAATTGACCAGAACAGGAGTCCAATATTAAGAACATTAATGAGATCATGCTTATTATAGTATAATAGCATTGAAGGTCGTATTCGAGTATAAGAAACGGTTCAGTTCATCTTCCATATCCAAATTGACCAGAACAACAGTCCAATATTTAGAACATTAATGAGATCATGCTTATTATAGTATTATACCATTGAAGGTCGTATTCGAGTATAAAAAACGGTTCAGTTCATCTTCCATATCCAAATTGACCAGAACAACAGTCAAATATTTAGAACATTAATGAGATCATGCTTATTATAGTACTAGGCGATTACCCGTATTTCGCGGTTCTCGGCTGTCATAGTTATTGGCTTTTGCAAATCTCGAAATCGATGACCATGGATGACCTAACAAATGCAAACCTGGGCTTCCTTGGACAAGTTACACCCACCAACCAAGTTTGAGCTCCATGAGCAATTTGAAATCTTTGTTTTTGACCATTGAAGATCGTATTCGAGTATAAAAACGGTTCAGTTCATCTTCCATATCCAATATGATGAGAACAAGAGTTCAATATTTAGAATATTAATGAGATCATGCTTATTATAGTATAATACCATTGAAGGTCGTATTCGAGTATAAAAAACGGTTCAGTTCATCTTCCATATCCAATATGACCAGAACAAGAGTCCAATATTTAGAACATTAATGAAATCATGGTTATTATAGTATATTACCATTGAAGATCGTATTCGAGTATAAAAAACCGATTCAGTTCATATTCCATATCTAATATGATCGAGTATTGAAACGGTTCAGTTCATCTTCCATATCCAATTGACCAGAACAACAGTCAAATATTTAGAACATTAATGAGATCATGCTTATTATAGTATAATACCATCGAAGATCGTATTCGAGTATAAAAACCGGTTCAGTTCATCTTCCATATCCAATATGACCAGAACAAGAGTCCAATATTTAGAACATTAATGAGATCATTCTTATTATAGTATAATACCATTGAAGATCGTATTCGAGTATAAAAAAACGGTTCAGTTCATCTTCCATATCTAATAATATGATCGAGTATTGAAACGGTTCAGTTCATCTTCCATATCCAAATTGACCAGAACAACAGTCCAATATTTAGAACATTAATGAGATCATGCTTATTATAGTATAAGACCATTGAAGATCGTATTCGGGTGTAAAAAGCGGTTCAGTTCATCTTCCATATCCAATATGACCAGAACATGAGTCCAATATTTAGAACATTAATGAGATCATGCTTATTATAGTAAAATACCATTGAAGATCGTATTCGAGTATAAAAAACGGTTCAGTTCATATTCCATATCCAATGTGATCGAGTATTGAAACGGTTCAGTTCATCTTCCATATCCAAATTGACCAGAACAACAGTCAAATATTTAGAACATTAATGAGATCATGCTTATTATAGTACTAGGCGAGTATCCGTATTTCGCGGTTCTCGGCTGTCATAGTTATTGGCTTTTGCAAATCTCGAAATCGATGACCATGGATGACCTAACAAATGCAAACCTGGGCTTCCTTGGCCAAGTTACACCCACCAACCAAGTTTGAGCTCCATGAGCAATTTGAAATCTTTGTTTTTGACCATTGAAGATCGTATTCGAGTATAAAAAACGGTTCAGTTCATCTTCCATATCCAATATGACCAGAACAAGAGTCCAATATTTAGAACATTAATGAGATCATGCTTATTATAGTATAATACCATTGAAGGTCGTATTCGAGTATAAAAAAACGGTTCCGTTCATCTTCCATATCCAAATTGACCAGAACAACAGTCCAATATTTAAAACATTAATGAGATCATGGTTATTATAGTATAAGACCATTGAAGATCGTATTCGAGTATTAAAAAACGGTTCAGTTAATCTTCCATATCCAATATGACCAGAACAAGAGGTCCAATATTTAGAACATTAATGAGATCATGGTTATTATAGTATATTACCATTGAAGATCGTATTCGAGTATAAAAACCGATTCAGTTCATATTCCATATCCAATATGATCGAGTATTGAAACGGTTCAGTTCATCTTCCATATCCAAATTGACCAGAACAGGAGTCCAATATTAAGAACATTAATGAGATCATGCTTATTATAGTATAATAGCATTGAAGGTCGTATTCGAGTATAAGAAACGGTTCAGTTCATCTTCCATATCCAAATTGACCAGAACAACAGTCCAATATTTAGAACATTAATGAGATCATGCTTATTATAGTATTATACCATTGAAGGTCGTATTCGAGTATAAAAAACGGTTCAGTTCATCTTCCATATCCAAATTGACCAGAACAACAGTCAAATATTTAGAACATTAATGAGATCATGCTTATTATAGTACTAGGCGATTACCCGTATTTCGCGGTTCTCGGCTGTCATAGTTATTGGCTTTTGCAAATCTCGAAATCGATGACCATGGATGACCTAACAAATGCAAACCTGGGCTTCCTTGGACAAGTTACACCCACCAACCAAGTTTGAGCTCCATGAGCAATTTGAAATCTTTGTTTTTGACCATTGAAGATCGTATTCGAGTATAAAAAACGGTTCAGTTCATCTTCCATATCCAATATGATGAGAACAAGAGTTCAATATTTAGAATATTAATGAGATCATGCTTATTATAGTATAATACCATTGAAGGTCGTATTCGAGTATAAAAAACGGTTCAGTTCATCTTCCATATCCAATATGACCAGAACAAGAGTCCAATATTTAGAACATTAATGAGATCATGCTTATTATAGTATAATACCATTGAAGGTCGTATTCGAGTATAAAAACGGTTCAGTTCATATTCCATATCCAATATGATCGAGTATTGAAACGGTTCAGTTCATCTTCCATATCCAAATTGACCAGAACAACAGTCCAATATTTAGAACATTAATATGATCATGCTTATTTATAGTATAAGACCATTGAATATCGTATTCGAGTATAAAAAACGGTTCAGTTCATCTTCCATATCCAATATGACCAGACCAAGAGTCCAATATTTAGAACATTAATGAGATCATGGTTATTATAGTATATTACCATTGAAGATCGTATTCGAGTATAAAAAACGGTTCAGTTCATATTCCATATCCAATATGATCGAGTATTGAAACAGTTCAGTTCATCTTCCATATCCAAATTGACCAGAACAACAGCCCAATATTTAGAACATTAATGAGATCATGCTTATTATAGTATAATACCATTGAAGATCGTAATCGAGTATAAAAAACGGTTCAGTTCATCTTCCATATCCAAATTGACCAGAACAACAGCCCAATATTTAGAACATTAATGAGATCATGCTTATTATAGTATAATACCATTGAAGATCGTATTTGAGTATAAAAAACGGTTCAGTTCATATTCCATATCCAATATGATCGAGTATTGAAACGGTTCAGTTCATCTTCCATATCCAAATTGACGTGACCAGAACAACAGTCAAATATTTAGAACATTGATGAGATCATGCTTATTATAATACTAGGCGATTACCCGTATTTCGCGGTTCTCGGCTGTCATAGTTATTGGCTTTTGCAAATCTCGAAATCGTTGACCATGGATGACCTAACAAATGTAAACCTGGGCTTCCTTGGCCAAAGTTACACCCACCAACCAAGTTTGAGCTCAATGAGCAATTTGAAATCTTTGTTTTTGACCATTGAAGGTCGTATTCGAGTATAAAAAACGGTTCAGTTCATCTTCCATATCCAATATGACCAGAACAAGAGTCCAATATTTAGAACATTAATGAGATCATGGTTATTATAGTATAATACCATTGAAGATCGTATTCGAGTATAAAAACGGTTCAGTTCATCTTCAATATCCAAATTGACCAGAACAACAGTCCAATATTTAGAACATTAACGAGATCATGCTTATTATAGTTTAATACCATTGAAGATCGTATTCGAGTATAAAAGACGGTTCAGTTCATATTCCATCTCCAATATTATCGAGTATTGAAACGGTTCAGTTCATCTTCCATATCCAAATTGATCAGAACAACAGTCCAATATTTAGAACATTAATGAGATCATTCTTATTATAGTATAATACCATTGAAGATCGTTTCGAGTATAAAAAAACGTTTCAGTTCAGGATGCACAATAGTAATAAATTCCATATACTTTGTGTTCAAAAGGCCTCTATTCAAATGGCTCTACCTACCTTACGAAGCGACTCAATTTTTCAAACTGATGTTTTCCTGACAAACAAATAAGCAAGTAAACAAACTAAATTAAATATATTGGTGACCATTGAATTTTCGAGCTACTGAACCACGAATACAATACACCTTTTCACCCAATTTCCAGAATAGAACCACTCGTGATTTTACCTTGAAGCAGCCGGCTTGAGAAATACATGAAAAATCTGAAAATAAAAGCGAAGAATATTTCTCAATCTTGGCAGATGTTTAGATTCAACTCTACATTTAATACCTGGCACAAATTTTCCCCAAAATCTGCGCAATTCATTTTGTTTTTAGTATTAATTTATAGGTCTATAATGTCTGAGATATGGAATTAATTTGGAAATGTATGCAAACAAGCAAAGAAAAATAAAGGCTGCTGGAGCTCATGACATGGACCCCTGGATTGAAGATCGTATTCGAGTATAAAAAACGGTTCAGTTCATCTTCCATATCCAATATGACCAGAACAAGAGTCCAATATTTAGAACATTAATGAGATCATGCTTATTATAGTATTATACCATTGAAGATCGTTTCGAGTATAAAAAGCGGTTCAGTTTAGGATGCACAATAGTAATAAATTCCCCTATACTTTGTGTACAAAATGGCCTCTATTCAAATGGCTCTACCTACCTTATGAAGCGACTTAAATTTTCAAACTGATGTTTTCCTGACAAACAAATAAGCAAGTAAACAAATTAAATTAAATATATTGGTGACCATTGAATTTTCGAGCTACTGGACCACGAATACAATACACTTTTTTCACCCAATTTTCAGAATAGAACTACTCGTGATTTTACCTAGAAGCAGCCGGATTGAGAAATACGTGAAAAATCTGAATAAAAGACCAGAATATTTCTCAATCTTGGCATATGCTTAGATTCAAGCCTACATTTAATACCTGGCACAAATTTTCCCCAAAATCTGCACAATTTATTTTGTTTTTAGTATTGATTTATAGGTCTATAATGTCTGAGATATGGAATTAATTTGGAAATGTATGCAAACAAGCAAAAAAACATAAAGGCTGCTGGCGCTCATGACATGGACTCCTGGATCAGGTAAACCTACCTTGTGTGTGTATGTGGGGAGTTTAGGAGAAACTTATGACAGACAGCAAGATGACAGAAGTAGGGAAAACATGACCACAAATGCAATGCATGAATTATACAAGTCTTTAATTAATGGCGTCTACATAAAATCATAAGCTCAGTCTACCCCCCCCCCCCCTCATGATCCAGGCAATTTCATAACAGACCAAGAGTCCAATATTTAGAACATTAATGAGATCATGCTTATTATAGTATAAGACCATTGAAGATCGTATTCGAGTATAAAAAATGGTTCAGTTCATCTTCCATATCCAATATGACCAGAACAAGAGTCCAATATTTAGAACATTAATGAGATCATGGTTATTATAGTATAACACCATTGAAGATCGTATTCGAGTATAAAAAACGGTTCAGTTAATCTTCCATATCCAATATGACCAGAACAAGAGTCCAATATTTAGAACATTAATGAGATCATGGTTATTATAGTATATTACCATTGAAGATCGTATTCGAGTATAAAAAACCGATTCAGTTCATATTCCATATCCAATATGATCGAGTATTGAAACGGTTCAGTTCATCTTCCATATCCAATTGACCAGAACAACAGTCAAATATTTAGAACATTAATGAGATCATTCTTATTATAGTATAATACCATTGAAGATCGTATTCGAGTATAAAAACCGGTTCAGTTCATCTTCCATATCCAATATGACCAGAACAAGAGTCCAATATTTAGAACATTAATGAGATCATGCTTATTATAGTATAATACCATTGAAGGTCGTATTCGAGTATAAAAAACGGTTCAGTTCATCTTCCATATCCAATTGACCAGAACAACAGTCAAATATTTAGAACATTAATGAGATCATTCTTATTATAGTATAATACAATTGAAGATCGTATTCGAGTATAAAAACCGGTTCAGTTCATCTTCCATATCCAATATGACCAGAACAAGAGTCCAATATTTAGAACATTAATGAGATCATGCTTATTATAGTATAATACCATTGAAGGTCGTATTCGAGTATAAAAAACGGTTCAGTTCATCTTCCATATCCAATATGATCGAGTATTGAAACGGTTCAGTCCATCTTCCATATCCAAATTGACCAGAACAAGAGTCCAATATTTAGAACATTAATGAGATCATGCTTATTATAGTATAAGATCATTGAAGATCGTATTCGAATATAAAAAACGGTTCAGTTCATCTTCCATATCCAATATGACCAGAACAAGAGTCCAATATTTAGAACATTAATGAGATCATACTTATTATAGTATAAGATCATTAAAGATCGTATTCGAGTGTAAAAAACAGTTCAGTTCATATTCCATATCCAATATGATCGAGTATTGAAACGGTTCGATTCATCTTCCATATCCAAATTGACCAGAACAAAAGTCCAATATTTAGAACATTAATGAGATCATGCTTATTATAGTATAATACCATCGAAGATCGTATTGGAGTATGAAAAACGGTTCAGTTCGTCTTCCATATCCAATATGACCAGAACAAGAGTCCAATATTTAGAACATTAATGAGATCATGCTTATTATAGTATAATACCATTGAAGGTCGTATTCGAGTATAAAAAACGGTTCAGTTCATCTTCCATATCCAAATTGACCAGAACAACAGTCCAATATTTAGAACATTAATGAGATCATGCTTATTATAGTATAAGACCATTGAAGATCATATTCGGGTATAAAAAACGGTTCAGTTCATCTTCCATATCCAATATGACCAGAACAAGAGTCCAATATTTAGAACATTAATGAGATCATGCTTATTATAGTATAATACCATTGAAGGTCGTATTCGAGTATAAAAAAACGGTTCCGTTCATCTTCCATATCCAAATTGACCAGAACAACAGTCCAATATTTAGAACATTAATGAGATCATGGTCATTATAGTGTAAGACCATTGAAGGTCGTATTCGAGTATAAAAAACGGTTCAGTTCATCTTCCATATCCAATATGACCAGAACAAGAGTCCAATATTTAGAACATTAATGAGATCATGGTTATTATAGTATATTACCATTGAAGATCGTATTCGAGTATAAAAAACCGATTCAGTTCATATTCCATATCCAATATGATCGAGTATTGAAACTGTTCAGTCCATCTTCCATATCCAAATTGACCAGAACAAGAGTCCAATATTTAGAACATTAATGATATCATGCTTATTATAGTATAAGATCATTGAAGATCGTATTCGAGTATAAAAAACGGTTCAGTTCATCTTCCATATCCAATATGACCAGAACAAGAGTCCAATATTTAGAACATTAATGAGATCATGCTTATTATAGTATAAGATCATTGAAGATCGTATTCGAGTGTAAAAAACAGTTCAGTTCATATTCCATATCCAATATGATCGAGTATTGAAACGGTTCGGTTCATCTTCCATATTCAAATTGACCAGAACAACAGTCCAATATTTAGAACATTAATGAGATCATGCTTATTATAGTATAATACCATCGAAGATCGTATTGGAGTATAAAAAACGGTTCAGTTCATCTTCCATATCCAATATGACCAGAACAAGAGTCCAATATTTAGAACATTAATGAGATCATGCTTATTATAGTATAATACCATTGAAGGTCGTATTCGAGTATAAAAAACGGTTCAGTTCATCTTCCATATCCAAATTGACCAGAACAACAGTCCAATATTTAGAACATTAATGAGATCATGCTTATTATAGTATTATACCATTGAAGATCGTTTCGAGTATAAAAACGGTTCAGTTTAGGATGCACAATAGTAATAAATTTTCCTATACTTTGTGTACAAAATGGCCTCTATTCAAATGGCTCTACCTACCTTATGAAGCGACTCAATTTTTCAAACTGATGTTTTCCTGCCAAACAAATAAGCAAGTAAACAAATTATATTAAATATATTGGTGACCATTGAATTTTCGAGCTACTGGACCACGAATACAATACACTTTTTTCACCCAATTTTCAAAATAGAACCACTCGTGATTTTATCTAAAAGCAGCCGGATTGAGAAATACGTGAAAATCTGAATAAAAGCCCAGAATATTTCTCAATCTTGGCAGATACTTAGATTCAAGCCTACATTTAATACCTGGCAAAATTTTCCCCCAAATCTGCGCAATTTATTTTCTTTTTAGTATTGATTTATAGGTGGGTAACTTTTACCGAAATGGAAAAAACACCGCAGATCAGGACGAGAGACCGAAAGAGACATTACTTGGCGATGTGAAATCTTCACGGACCTCAAGATGTCTGATTTTATAATTTTCTTACAGTTTCTATACTAATTTACATTATATAACTTCACTGAGAGTTACCAATCTCAAGTTGACATTTTTGGGGCCAAATTCAACTGGGCACCAAATTCAATTAATGTGCTATCTACTGTAGATAGCACGTATAAGAAGTCATGGAGGTACTGAAATCGATCAAATAAAAATCAATTTATTTTGAAAATGTTGATCCCTACCTGTATGCCTATAATGTCTGAGATATGGAATTAATTTCGAAATGTATGCAAACAAGCAAAGAAACATAAAGGCTGCTGGAGCTCATGACATGGACCCCTGGATCAGGTAAACTTACCTTGTGTGTGTATGTGGGGAGTTCATCTTCCATATCCAAATTGATCAGAACAACAGTCAAATATTTAGAACATTAATGAGATCATTCTTATTATAGTATAATACCATTGAAGATCGTATTCGAGTATAAAAAAAAGTTCAGTTCATCTTCCATATCCAATATGACCAGAACAAGAGTCCAATATTTAGAACATTAATGAGATCATGCTTATTATAGTATAAGGTCATTGAAGATCGTATTCGAGTGTAAAAAACGGTTCAGTTCATATTCCATATCCAATATGATCGAGTATTGAAACGGTTCGGTTCATCTTCCATATCCAAATTGACCAGAACAACAGTCCAATATTTAGAACATTAATGAGATCATGCTTATTATAGTATAAGACCATTGAAGTTCGTATTCGAGTATAAAAAACGGTTCAGTTCATCTTCCATATCCAAATTGACCAGAACAACAGTCCAATATTTAGAACATTAATGAGATCATGCTTATTATAGTATAAGACCATTGAAGATCGTATTCGAGTATAAAAAACGGTTCAGTTCATCTTCCATATCTTCACGGACCTCAAGATGTCTGATTTTATAATTTTCTTACAGTTTCTATACTAATTTACATTATATAACTTCACTGAGAGTTACCAATCTCAAGTTGACATTTTTGGGGCCAAATTCAACTGGGCACCAAATTCAATTAATGTGCTATCTACTGTAGATAGCACGTATAAGAAGTCATGGAGGTACTGAAATCGATCAAATAAAAATCAATTTATTTTGAAAATGTTGATCCCTACCTGTATGCCTATAATGTCTGAGATATGGAATTAATTTCGAAATGTATGCAAACAAGCAGAGGAACATAAAGGCTGCTGGAACTCATGACATGGACCCCTGGATCAGGTAAACTTACCTTGTGTGTGTATGTGGGGAGTTCATCTTCCATATCCAAATTGATCAGAACAACAGTCAAATATTTAGAACATTAATGAGATCATTCTTATTATAGTATAATACCATTGAAGATCGTATTCGAGTATAAAAAAAAGTTCAGTTCATCTTCCATATCCAATATGACCAGAACAAGAGTCCAATATTTAGAACATTAATGAGATCATGCTTATTATAGTATAAGGTCATTGAAGATCGTATTCGAGTGTAAAAAACGGTTCAGTTCATATTCCATATCCAATATGATCGAGTATTGAAACGGTTCGGTTCATCTTCCATATCCAAATTGACCAGAACAACAGTCCAATATTTAGAACATTAATGAGATCATGCTTATTATAGTATAAGACCATTGAAGTTCGTATTCGAGTATAAAAAACGGTTCAGTTCATCTTCCATATCCAAATTGACCAGAACAACAGTCCAATATTTAGAACATTAATGAGATCATGCTTATTATAGTATAAGACCATTGAAGATCGTATTCGAGTATAAAAAACGGTTCAGTTCATCTTCCATATCCAATATGACCAGAACAAGAGTCCAATATTTAGAACATTAACGAGATCATGCTTATTATAGTATAATAATATTGAAGATCGTATTCGAGTATAAAAAACGGTTCAGTTCATTTTCCATATCTAAAGTGACCAGAACAACAGTCCAATATTTAGAGCAGTAAGGAGATCATGCTTATTATAGTATAAGACCATTGAAGATCGTATTCGAGTATAAAAAACGGTTCAGTTCATCTTCCATATCCAATATGACCAGAACAAGAAACCAATATTTAGAACATTAATGAGATCATGCTTATTATAGTATAATACCATTGAAGATCGTATTCGAGTATAAAAAACGGTTCAGTTCATTTTCCATATCCAATATGACCAGAACAAGAGTCCAATATTTAGAACATTAATGAGATCATGGTTATTATAGTATATTACCATTGAAGATCGTATTCGAGTATAAAAAACCGATTCAGTTCATATTCCATATCCAATATGATCGAGTATTGAATCGGTTCAGTTCATCTTCCATATCCAATTGACCAGAACAACAGTCAAATATTTAGAACATTAATGAGATCATGCTTATTATAGTATAATACCATCGAAGATCGTATTCGAGTATAAAAAACGGTTCAGTTCATCTTCCATATCCAATATGACCAGAACAAGAGTCCAATATTTAGAACATTAATGAGATCATTCTTATTATAGTATATTACCATTGTAGGTCGTATTCGAGTATAAAAAACGGTTCAGTTCATCTTCCATATCAAAATTGACCAGAACAACAGTCCAATATTTAGAACATTAATGAGATCATGCTTATTATAGTATTATACCATTGAAGATCGTGTCGAGTATAAAAACGGTTCAGTTTAGGATGCACAATAGTAATAAATTTCCCTATACTTTGTGTACAAAATGGCCTCTATTCAAATGGCTCTACCTACCTTATGAAGCGACTCAATTTTTCAAACTGATGTTTTCCTGACAAACAAATAAGCAAGTAAACAAATTATATTAAATATATTGGTGACCATTGAATTTTCGAGCTACTGGACCACAAATACAATACACTTTTTTCACCCAATTTTCAGAATAGAACCACTCGTGATTTTACCTAGAAGCAGCCGGTTTGAGAAATGCGTGAAAATCTGAATAAAAGCCCAGAATATTTCTCAATCTTGGCAGATGCTTAGATTCAAGCCTACATTTAATACCTGGCACAAATTTCCCCCCAAATCTGCGCAATTTATTTTGTTTTTAGTATTGATTTATAGGTGGGTAACTTTTACCGAAATGGAAAAAACACCGCAGATCAGGACGAGAGACCGAAAGAGACATTACTTGGTGATGTGAAATCTTCACGGACCTCAAGATGTCTGATTTTATAATTTTCTTAGAGTTTCTATACTAATTTACATGATATAACTTCACTGAGAGTTACCAATCTCAAGTTGACATTTTTGGGGCCAAATTCAACTGGGCACCAAATTTCAATTAATGTGCTATCTACTGTAGATAGCACGTATAAGAAGTCATGGATGTACTGAAATCGATCAAATAAAAATCAATCTATTTTGAAAATGTTGACCCCTATCTGTATGCCTATAATGTCTGAGATATGGAATTAATTTCGAAATGTATGCAAACAAGCAAAGAAACATAAAGGCTGCTGGAGCTCATGACATGGACCCCTGGATCAGGAAAACTTACCTGTGTGTGTGTGTGGGGAGCTCATCTTCCATATCCAAATTGATCAGAACAATAGTCAAATATTTAGAACATTAATGAGATTATGCTTATTATAGTATAATACCATTGAAGATCGTATTCGAGTATAAAAAACGGTTCAGTTCATCTTCCATATCCAATATGACCAGAACAAGAGTCCAATATTTAGAACATTAATGAGATCATGCTTATTATAGTATAATACCATTGAAGATCGTATTCGAGTATAAAAAACGGTTCAGTTCATCTTCCATATCCAATATGACCAGAACAAGAGTCCAATATTTAGAACATTAATGAGATCATGCTTATTATAGTATAATACCATTGAAGATCGTATTCGAGTATAAAAAAAGGTTCAGTTCATCTTCCATATCCAATATGACCAGAACAAGAGTCCAATATTTAGAACATTAATGAGATCATGCTTATTATAGTATAAGATCATTGAAGATCGTATTCGAGTGTAAAAAACGGTTCAGTTCATATTCCATATCAAATATGATCGAGTATTGAAACGGTTCGGTTCATCTTCCATATCCAAATTGACCAGAACAACAGTCTAATATTTAGAACATTAATGAGATCATGCTTATTATAGTATAAGACCATTGAAGTTCGTATTCGAGTATAAAAAACGGTTCAGTTCATCTTCCATATCCAATATGACCAGAACAAGAGTCCAATATTTAGAACATTAATGAGATCATGCTTATTATAGTATAATACCATTGAAGGTCGTATTCGAGTATAAAAAAACCGGTTCCGTTTATCTTCCATATCCAAATTGACCAGAACAAGTGTTCAATATTTAGAACATTAATGAGATCATGCTTATTATAGTATAATACCATTGAAGATCGTATTCGAGTATAAAAAAACGGTTCAGTTCATCTTCCATATCCAAATTGACCAGAACAACAGTCCAATATTTAGAACATTAATGAGATCATGGTTATTATAGTATATTACCATTGAAGATCGTATTCGAGTATAAAAAAACCCATTCAGTTCATATTCCATATCCAATATGATCGAGTATTGAACGGTTCAGTTCATCTTCCATATCCAATTGACCAGAACAACAGTCAAATATTTAGAACATTAATGAGATCATGCTTATTATAGTATAATACCATCGAAGATCGTATTCGAGTATAAAAAACGGTTCAGTTCATCTTCCATATCCAATATGACTAGAACAAGAGTCCAATATTTAGAACATTAATGAGATCATTCTTATTATAGTATAATACCATTGTAGGTCGTATTCGAGTATAAAAAACGGTTCAGTTCATCTTCCATATCAAAATTGACCAGAACAACAGTCCAATATTTAGAACATTAATGAGATCATGCTTATTATAGTATTATACCATTGAAGATCGTGTCGAGTATAAAAACGGTTCAGTTTAGGATGCACAATAGTAATAAATTTCCTATACTTTGTGTACAAAAGGGCCTCTATTCAAATGGCTCTACCTACCTTATGAACCGACTCAATTTTTCAAACTGATGTTTTCCTGACAAACAAATAAGCAAGTAAACAAATTATATTAAATATATTGGTGACCATTGAATTTTCGAGCTACTGGACCACAAATACAATACACTTTTTTTCACCCAATTTTCAGAATAGAACCACTCGTGATTTTACCTAGAAGCAGCCGGTTTGAGAAATGCGTGAAAATCTGAATAAAAGCCCAGAATATTTCTCAATCTTGGCAGATGCTTAGATTCAAGCCTACATTTAATACCTGGCACAAATTTCCCCCCAAATCTGCGCAATTTATTTTGTTTTTAGTATTGATTTATAGGTGGGTAACTTTTACCGAAATGGAAAAAACACCGCAGATCAGGACGAGAGACCGAAAGAGACATTACTTGGTGATGTGAAATCTTCACGGACCTCAAGATGTCTGATTTTATAATTTTCTTAGAGTTTCTATACTAATTTACATGATATAACTTCACTGAGAGTTACCAATCTCAAGTTGACATTTTTGGGGCCAAATTCAACTGGGCACCAAATTCAATTAATGTGCTATCTACTGTAGATAGCACGTATAAGAAGTCATGGATGTACTGAAATCGATCAAATAAAAATCAATCTATTTTGAAAATGTTGATCCCTATCTGTATGCCTATAATGTCTGAGATATGGAATTAATTTCGAAATGTATGCAAACAAGCAAAGAAACATAAAGGCTGCTGGAGCTCATGACATGGACCCCTGGATCAGGAAAACTTACCTTGTGTGTGTGTGTGGGGAGCTCATCTTCCATATCCAAATTGATCAGAACAATAGTCAAATATTTAGAACATTAATGAGATTATGCTTATTATAGTATAATACCATTGAAGATCGTATTCGAGTATAAAAAACGGTTCAGTTCATCTTCCATATCCAATATGACCAGAACAAGAGTCCAATATTTAGAACATTAATGAGATCATGCTTATTATAGTATAATACCATTGAAGATCGTATTCGAGTATAAAAAACGGTTCAGTTCATCTTCCATATCCAATATGACCAGAACAAGAGTCCAATATTTAGAACATTAATGAGATCATGCTTATTATAGTATAATACCATTGAAGATCGTATTCGAGTATAAAAAAAGGTTCAGTTCATCTTCCATATCCAATATGACCAGAACAAGAGTCCAATATTTAGAACATTAATGAGATCATGCTTATTATAGTATAAGATCATTGAAGATCGTATTCGAGTGTAAAAAACGGTTCAGTTCATATTCCATATCAAATATGATCGAGTATTGAAACGGTTCGGTTCATCTTCCATATCCAAATTGACCAGAACAACAGTCTAATATTTAGAACATTAATGAGATCATGCTTATTATAGTATAAGACCATTGAAGTTCGTATTCGAGTATAAAAAACGGTTCAGTTCATCTTCCATATCCAATATGACCAGAACAAGAGTCCAATATTTAGAACATTAATGAGATCATGCTTGTTATAGTATAATACCATTGAAGGTCGTATTCGAGTATAAAAAAACCGGTTCCGTTTATCTTCCATATCCAAATTGACCAGAACAAGTGTTCAATATTTAGAACATTAATGAGATCATGCTTATTATAGTATAATACCATTGAAGATCGTATTCGAGTATAAAAAACGGTTCAGTTCATCTTCCATATCCAAATTGACCAGAACAACAGTCCAATATTTAGAACATTAATGAGATCATGGTTATTATAGTATATTACCATTGAAGATCGTATTCGAGTATAAAAAACCCATTCAGTTCATATTCCATATCCAATATGATCGAGTATTGAATCGGTTCAGTTCATCTTCCATATCCAATTGACCAGAACAACAGTCAAATATTTAGAACATTAATGAGATCATGCTTATTATAGTATAATACCATCGAAGATCGTATTCGAGTATAAAAAACGGTTCAGTTCATCTTCCATATCCAATATGACTAGAACAAGAGTCCAATATTTAGAACATTAATGAGATCATTCTTATTATAGTATAATACCATTGTAGGTCGTATTCGAGTATAAAACACGGTTCAGTTCATCTTCCATATCAAAATTGACCAGAACAACAGTCCAATATTTAGAACATTAATGAGATCATGCTTATTATAGTATTATACCATTGAAGATCGTGTCGAGTATAAAAACGGTTCAGTTTAGGATGCACAATAGTAATAAATTTCCCTATACTTTGTGTACAAAAGGGCCTCTATTCAAATGGCTCTACCTACCTTATGAACCGACTCAATTTTTCAAACTGATGTTTTCCTGACAAACAAATAAGCAAGTAAACAAATTATATTAAATATATTGGTGACCATTGAATTTTCGAGCTACTGGACCACAAATACAATACACTTTTTTTCACCCAATTTTCAGAATAGAACCACTCGTGATTTTACCTAGAAGCAGCCGGTTTGAGAAATACGTGAAAATCTGAATAAAAAACGGTTCAGTTCATCTTCCATATCCAATATGACCAGAACAAGAGTCCAATATTTAGAACATTAATGAGATCATGGTTATTATAGTATATTACCATTGAAGATCGTATTCGAGTATAAAAAAAACCGATTCAGTTCATATTCCATATCCAATATGATCGAGTATTGAATCATGCTTATTATAGTATAATACCATCGAAGATCGTATTCGAGTATAAAAAACGGTTCAGTTCATCTTCCATATCCAATATGACCAGAACAAGAGTCCAATATTTAGAACATTAATGAGATCATTCTTATTATAGTATAATACCATTGAAGGTCGTATTCGAGTATAAAAAACGGTTCAGTTCATCTTCCATATCCAAATTGACCAGAACAACAGTCCAATATTTAGAACATTAATGAGATCATGCTTATTATAGTATAAGACCATTGAAGATCGTATTCGAGTATTAAAAAACGTTTCAGTTCATCTTCCATATCCAATATGACCAGAACAAGAGTCCAATATTTAGAACATTAATGAGATCATGCTTATTATAGTATAATACCATTGAAGGTCGTATTCGAGTATAAAAAACGGTTCAGTTCATCTTCCATTTCCAAATTGACCAGAACAACAGTCCAATATTTAGAACATTAATGAGATCATGCTTATTATAGTATTACACCATTGAAGATCGTTTCGAGTATAAAAACGGTTCAGTTTAGGATGCACAATTGTAATAAATTTCCCTATACTTTGTGTACAAAATGGCCTCTATTCAAATGGCTCTACCTACCTTATGAAGCGACTCAATTTTTCAAACTGATGTTTTCCTGACAAACAAATAAGCAAGTAAAACAAATTATATTAAATATATTGGTGACCATTGAATTTTCGAGCTACTGGACCACAAATACAATACACTTTTTTCACCCAATTTTCAGAATAGAACCACTCGTGATTTTACCTAGAAGCAGCCGGCTTGAGAAATACGTGAATATCTGAATAAAAGCCCAGAATATTTCTCAATCTTGGCAGATGCTTAGATTCAAGCCTACATTTAATACCTGGCACAAATTTTCCCCCAAATCTGCGCAATTTATTTTGTTTTTAGTATTGATTTATAGGTGGGTAACTTTTACCGAAATGGAAAAAACACCGCAGATCAGGACGAGAGACCGAAAGAGACATTACTTGGCGATGTGAAATCTTCACGGACCTCAAGATGTCTGATTTTATAATTTTCTTAGAGTTGCTATACTAATTTACATTATATAACTTCACTGAGAGTTACCAATCTCAAGTTGACATTTTTGGGGCCAAATTTAACTGGGCACCAAATTCAATTAATGTGCTATCTACTGTAGATAGCACGTATAAGAATTCATGGAGGTACTGAAATCGATCAAATAAAAATCAATTTATTTTGAAAATGTTGATCCCTATCTGTATGCCTATAATGTCTGAGATTGAAGATCGTATTCGAGTATAAAAAACGGTTCAGTTCATCTTCCATATCCAATATGATCAGAACAAGAGTCCAATATTTAGAACATTAATGAGATCATGGTTATTATAGTATTATACCATTGAAGATCGTATTCGAGTATAAAAAACGGTTCAGTTCATCTTCCATATCCAAACTGACCAGAACAACAGTCCAATATTTAGAACATTAACGAGATCATGCTTATTATAGTATAATAATATTGAAGATCGTATTCGAGTATAAAAAACGGTTCAGTTCATCTTCCATATCCAAATTGACCAGAACAACACAGTCCAATATTTAGAACATTAACGAGATCATGCTTATTATAGTATAATACCATTGAAGGTCGTAATAGAGTATTAAAAAAACGGTTCAGTTCATCTTCCATATCCAATATGACCAGAACAAGAGTCCAATATTTAGAACATTAATGAGATCATGCTTATTATAGTATAATACCATTGAAGATCGTATTCGAGTATAAAAAACGGTTCAGTTCATCTTCCATATCCAATATGACCAGAACAAGAGTCCAATATTTAGAACATTAATGAGATCATGGTTATTATAGTACATGTATATTACCATTGAAGATCGTTTTCGAGTATAAAAAACCGATTCAGTTCATATTCCATATCCAATATGATCGAGTATTGAATCGGTTCAGTTCATCTTCCATATCCAATTGACCAGAACAACAGTCAAATATTTATATAGAACATTAATGAGATCATGCTTATTATAGTATAATACCATCGAAGATCGTATTCGAGTATAAAAAACGGTTCAGTTCATCTTCCACATCCAATATGACCTGAACAAGAGTCCAATATTTAGAACATTAATGAGATCATTCTTATTATAGTATAATACCATTGAAGGTCGTATTCGAGTATAAAAAATGATTCAGTTCATCTTCCATATCCAAATTGACCAGAACAACAGTCCAATATTTAGAACATTAATGAGATCATGCTTATTATAGTATAAGACCATTGAAGATCGTATTCGAGTATTAAAAAAACGGTTCAGCTCATCTTCCATATCCAAACAAATAAGCAAGTAAACAAATTATATTAAATATATTGGTGACCATTGAATTTTCGAGCTACTGGACCACGAATACAATACACTTTTTTCACCCAATTTTCAGAATAGAACCACTCGTGATTTCACCCTAAAGCAGCCGGCTTGAGAAATACGTGAAAATCTGAATAAAAGCCCAGAATATTTCTCAATCTTGGCAGATGCTTAAATTCAAGCCTACATTTAATACCTGGCACAAATTTTCCCCCAAATCTGCGTAATTTATTTTGTTTTTAGTATTGATTTATAGGTGGGTAACTTTTACCGAAATGGAAAAAACACCGCAGATCAGGACGAGAGACCGAAAGAGACATTACTTGGCGATGTGAAATCTTCACGGACCTCAAGATGTCTGATTTTATAATTTTCTTAGAGTTTCTATACTAATTTACATTATATAACTTCACTGAGAGTTACCAATCTCAAGTTGACATTTTTGGGGCCAAATTCAACTGGGCACCGAATTCAATTAATGTGCTATCTACTGTAGATAGCACGTATAAGAAGTCATGGAGGTACTGAAATCGATCAAATTTAAATCAATTTATTTTGAAAATGTTGATCCCTATCTGTATGCCTATAATGTCTGAGATATGGAATTAATTTCGAAATGTATGCAAACAAGCAAAGAAACATAAAGGCTGCTGGAGCTCATGACATGGACCCCTGGATCAGGTAAACTTACCTTGTGTGTGTATGTGGGGAGTTCATCTTCCATATCCAAATTGATCAGAACAATAGTCAAATATTTAGAACATTAATGCTTATTATAGTATAATACCATTGAAGATCGTATTCGAGTATAAAAAACGGTTCAGTTCATCTTCCATATCCAATATGACCAGAACAAGAGTCCAATATTTAGAACATTAATGAGGTCATGCTTATTATAGTATAATACCATTGAAGATCGTATTCGAGTATAAAAAACGGTTCAGTTCATCTTCCATATCCAATATGACCAGAACAAGAGTCCAATATTTAGAACATTAATGAGATCATGCTTATTATAGTATAATACCATTGAAGATCGTATTCGAGTATAAAAAAAGGTTCAGTTCATCTTCCATATCCAATATGACCAGAACAAGAGTCCAATATTTAGAACATTAATGAGATCATGCTTATTATAGTATAAGATCATTGAAGATCGTATTCGAGTGTAAAAAACGGTTCAGTTCATATTCCATATCCAATATGATCGAGTATTGAAACGGTTCGGTTCATCTTCCATATCCAAATTGACCAGAACAACAGTCCAATATTTAGAACATTAATGAGATCATGCTTATTATAGTATAAGACCATTGAAGTTCGTATTCGAGTATAAAAAACGGTTCAGTTCATCTTCCATATCCAATATGACCAGAACAAGAATCCAATATTTAGAACATTAACGAGGTCATGCTTATTATAGTATAATAATATTGAAGATCGTATTCGAGTATACAAAACGGTTCAGTTCATTTTCCATATCCAAATTGACCAGAACAACAGTCCAATATTTAGAGCATTAATGAGATCATGCTTATTATAGTATAAGACCATTGAAGATCGTATTCGAGTATAAAAAACGGTTCAGTTCATCTTCCATATCCAATATGACCAGAACAAGAGTCCAATATTTAGAACATTAATGAGATCATGCTTATTACAGTATAATACCATTGAAGATCGTATCTTCCATATCCAATATGACCAGAACAAAAGTCCAATATTTAGAACATTAATGAGATCATTCTTATTATAGTATAATACCATTGAAGGTCGTATTCGAGTATAAAAAACGGTTCAGTTCATCTTCCATATCCAAAATGACCAGAACAACAGTCCAATATTTAGTACATTAATGAGATCATGCTTATTATAGTATAAGACCATTGAAGATCGTATTCGAGTATTAAAAAACGTTTCAGTTCATCTTCCATATCCAAATTGACCAGAACAAGTGTCCAATATTTAGAACATTAATGAGATCATGCTTATTACAGTATAATACCATTGAAGATCGTATTCGAGTATAAAAAAACGGTTCAGTTCATCTTCCATATCCAAATTGACCAGAACAACAGTCCAATATTTAGAACATTAATGAGATCATGGTTATTATAGTATATTACCATTGAAGATCGTATTCGAGTATAAAAAACCCATTCAGTTCATATTCCATATCCAATATGATCGAGTATTGAAACGGTTCAGTTCATCTTCCATATCCAAATTGACCAGAACAACAGTCCAATATTTAGAACATTAATGAGATCATGCTTATTATAGTATAATACCATCGAAGATCGTATTCGAGTATAAAAAACGGTTCAGTTCATCTTCCATATCCAATATGACCAGAACAAGAGTCCAATATTTAGAACATTAATGAGATCATGCTTATTATAGTATAATACCATTGAAGGTCGTATTCGAGTATAAAAACGGTTCAGTTCATCTTCCATATCCAAATTGACCAGAACAACAGTCCAATATTTAGAACATTAATGAGATCATGCTTATTATAGTATTACACCATTGAAGATCGTTTCGAGTATAAAAACGGTTCAGTTTAGGATGCACAATAGTATTAAATTTCCCTATACTTTGTGTACAAAAGGGCCTCTATTAAAATGGCTCTACCTACCTTACGAAGCGGTTCAATTTTTCAAACTGATGTTTTCCTGATAAACAAATAAGCAAGTAAACAAAATTAATTAAATATATTGGTGACCATTGAATTTTCGAGCTACTGGACCAAGAATACAATACACTTTTTTCACCCAATTTCCAGAATAGAACCGCTCGTGATTTTACCTAGAAGCAGCCGGCTTGAGAAAAACATAAAAAATCTGAATAAAAGCCCAGAATATTTCTCAATCTTGGCAGATGCTTAGATTCAAGCCTACATTTAATACCTGGCACAAATTTTCCCCAAAATCTGCGCAATTTATTTTGTTTTTAGTATTGATTTATAGGTGGGTAACTTTTACCGAAATGGAAAAAACACCGCAGATCAGGACGAGAGACCGAAAGAGACATAATTTTTACTTGGCGATGTGAAATCTTCACGGACCTTAAGATGTCTGATTTTATAATTTTCTTAGAGTTTCTATACTAATTTACATTATATAACGTCACTGAGACTTACCAATCTCAAGTTGACATTTTTGGGGCCGAATTCAACTGGGCACCAAATTCAATTAATGTGCTATCTACTGTAGATAGCACGTATAACAAGTCATGGAGGTACTGAAATCGATCAAATAAAAATCAATTTATTTTGAAAATGTTGATCCCTATCTGTATGCCTATAATGTCTGTGATATGGAATTAATTTCGAAATGTATGCAAACAAGCAAAGAAACATAAAGGCTGCTGGAGCTCATGACATGGACCCCTGGATCAGGTAAACCTACCTTGTGTGTGTATGTGGGCAGTTTAGGAGAAACTTATGACAGACAGCAAGATGACCGAAGTAGGGAAAACATGACCACAAATGCAATGCATGAATTATACAAGTCTTTAATTAGCGTCTACATAGGTCTTTGGTCATGTTGATGAAATCATAAGCTTAGCCTACCCCCCCCCCCCCCCCCCACACACACACACCTCACCCCCATGATCCAGGCAATTTCATAACAGAACAAGAGTCCAATATTATTTAGAACATTAATGAGATCATGTTTATTATAGTATAATACCATTAAAGATCGAATTCGAGTATAAAAAACGGTTCAGTTCATCTTCCATATCCAATATGAGCAGAACAAGAGTCCAATATTTAGAACATTAATGAGATCATGGTTATCATAGTATAATACCATTGAAGATCGTATTCGAGTATAAAAAAACGGTTCATATTCCATACCCAATATGATCGAGTATTGAAACAGTTCAGTTCATCTTCCATATCCAAATTGACCAGAACAGTCAAATATTTAGAACATTATTGAGATTATACTTATTATAGTATAATACCATTGAAGATCGTATTCGAGTATAAAAAACGGTTCAGTTCATCTTCCATATCCAAATTGACCAGAACAACAGTCAAATATTTAGAACATTATTGAGATCATGCTTATTATAGTATAATACCATTGAAGATAATATTCGAGTATAAAAAACGGTTCAGTTCATCTTCCATATTCAAATTGACCAGAACAAAGTCCAATATTTAGAACATGGTTCTACCTACCTTACGAAGCGACTCAATTTTTCAAACTGATGTTTTCCTGACAAACAAATACGCAAGTAAACAAACTAAATTAAATATGTTGGTGACTATTGAATTTTCGAGCTACTGGACCATGAATACAATACAATTTTTTCACCCAATTTTCATAATAGAACCACTCGTGATTTTACCTAGAAGCAGCCGGCTTGAGAAATAAGTGAAAAATCTGAATAAAAGCCCAGAATATTTCTCAATCTTGGCAGATGCTTAGATTCAAGCCTACATTTAATACCTGGCACAAATTTTCCCCCAAATCTGCGCAATTTATTTTGTTTTCGCCAGCCCATAGGGCTGGTATCTAATTCTGAGATGGGATTTGTGTACACTAAAGATTAGCTAAGATTATAGCCTTCTTCTATTGGTATGAATTATTTTTTTTACTTCTTGTGGTGGAAATGTTTTTGATGTCTGCTAATACGATTTGCAAGGAAAAGAAAGTATGTTTTGCCGTTTCAACGAAAGAAAACGATTGAGTAATGCCAAATTTATGTTTGAATTAATTATGACTTAAAAAGTTATCATAGGTTATGCCTACACATATAAACATAAACTTGTTCAGCAATCAGCATATCAAAAAAAAGACATGGTCAACAATTAGTAATTAGTGGGGAATGATCACTGGAACAAGGTCATATCAGTGGACTACTGAGCATAGCATGATGTTTGGTTGCCTGTGAGTGCATAATTGATATGTTGATAGCAGATCTAATACCGGGATCTAATAATGTTGTAGAATCAAAATCTCCATTATATGGACCACCAGATGAAGTCAAAGTAATTATCTATCCTATCCTGTATCGTTTTATGGATAAAAGTGACTCAAAATGTTATTGATGATATTATTGCTATCTATAACATCAGTTTTGTCTTTTCAACGGGAAAAATCCGATGGAAAATAAAGTTTTTAGGGGCTAGCTATAATATTGAACAATATATCCCATATTTTGACATGCACTTATTTATAGAAAATAAATAAATTATTGTCTTACTTTATAAATTATAAATACTGTAAAATGACACATAACTAAAGTGAGGCCACTTTCTATCTTTTGTATTTGATTCATAAAATTACATTCAACAAAATGATTGAAGACTGAGAAAACACATAGTGCAGACTATTACAGAATGGAGTAGGTAAAGATGCCATGTCCATAGCTTTGCAGGAGTTTCCGACTAACAATCAACACATTAAAAAAATACAGTTTAAAAGTGAAGATTGTAGTGAATGATCAGTCCTTTATCATGTGCTTGCTACTATCTACTTTATAGTAAACTATACATTGCGAAATAATATAAAATCATTTTAAAATAAAATGTGCATGTAAGTTGAGTTTACATAGCGAATTAACTAACAACTGCAGTGATTTTTTTGATTTTAATAATAAGCATGGGTAAAAAGCAGTAAAGACAAAAATACAGAACAATTTGGAGTAATGAATTAAAGAGTTGACAGGAGTTATAGGAGTTAATGTTTTTGCTGTTTCAGTGTGCATGTTCTCACCATTGATGGTTTGGTGAACTGTCATGTAACATGGATGTAAGGGTGATCCTAAAAAATGCCTTTTACGGTGACCCAAACTATTTACAAGACCTCTTCTGCATTGAGGCTGGCCTTCCCTTTTAAAGGGAATTTTTATTAGTATTGATTTATAGGTCTATATTGTCTGAGATATGGAATTAATTTGGAAATGTATGCAAACAAGCAAAGAAACATAAAGGCTGCTGGAGCTCATGAAATGGACCCCTGGATCAAGTAAACTTACCTCGTGTGTGTATGTGGGGAGTTTAGGAGAAAATTATGACAGACAGCAAGATGACAGAAGTAGGAAAAACATGAGATCATGCTTATTATAGTATTATACCATTGAAGATCGTATTCGAGTATAAAAACGGTTCAGTTCATTTTCCATATCCAAATTGACCAGAACAAGAGTCCAATATTTAGAACATTAATGAGATCGTGCTTATTATAGTATAATACCATTGAAGGTCGTATTCGAGTATAAAAAACGGTTCAGTTCATCTTCCATATTCAATATGACCAGAACAAGAGTCCAATATTTAGAACATTAATGAGATCATGGTTATTATAGTATATTACCATTGAAGATCGTATTCGAGTATAAAAAAACGATTCAGTTCATATTCCATATCCAATATGATCGAGTATTGAATCGGTTCAGTTCATTTTCCATATCCAAATTGACCAGAACAAGAGTCCAATATTTAGAACATTAATGAGATCATGCTTATTATAGTATAAGATCATTGAAGATCGTATTCGAGTGTAAAAAACGGTTCAGTTCATATTCCATATGATCGAGTATTGAAACGGTTCGGTTCATCTTCCATATCCAAATTGACCAGAACAACAGTCCAATATTTAGAACATTAATGAGATCATGCTTATTATAGTATAATACCATCGAAGATCGTATTCGAGTATAAAAAACGGTTCAGTTCATCTTCCATATCCAAATTGACAAGAACAACAGTCCAATATTTATAACATTAATGAGATCATGCTTATTATAGTATAATACCATCGAAGGTCGTAATAGAGTATAAAAAACGATTCAGTTCATCTTCCATATCCAAATTGACCAGAACAACAGTCCAATATTTAGAACATTAATGAGATCATGCTTATTATAGTATAATACCATCGAAGATCGTATTCGAGTATAAAAAACGGTTCAGTTCATCTTCCATATCCAAATTGACAAGAACAACAGTC
The DNA here is from genome assembly GCF_039555335.1 of Amphiura filiformis. Classification (NCBI taxonomy): domain Eukaryota; kingdom Metazoa; phylum Echinodermata; class Ophiuroidea; order Amphilepidida; family Amphiuridae; genus Amphiura; species Amphiura filiformis. The sequence goes on along the minus strand of NW_027305567.1, from coordinate 42,747 downwards.
CAATATTTATAACATTAATGAGATCATGCTTATTATAGTATAATACCATTGAAGGTCGTAATAGAGTATAAAAAACGATTCAGTTCATCGTCCATATCCAAATTGACCAGAACAACAGTCCAATATTTAGAACATTAATGAGATCATGCTTATTATAGTATAATACCATTGAAGGTCGTAATAGAGTATAAAAAACGATTCAGTTCATCTTCCATATCCAAATTGACCAGAACAACAGTCCAATATTTAGAACATTAATGAGATCGTGCTTATTATAGTATAATACCATTGAAGGTCGTATTCGAGTATAAAAAACGGTTCAGTTCATCTTCCATATCCAATATGACCAGAACAAAAGTCCAATATTTAGAACATTAATGAGATCATGGTTATTATAGTATATTACCATTGAAGATCGTATTCGAGTATAAAAAACCGATTCAGTTCATATTCCATATCCAATATGATCGAGTATTGAATCGGTTCAGTTCATTTTCCATATCCAAATTGACCAGAACAAGAGTCCAATATTTAGAACATTAATGAGATCATGCTTATTATAGTATAAGATCATTGAAGATCGTATTCGAGTGTAAAAACGGTTCAGTTCATATTCCATATGATCGAGTATTGAAACGGTTCGGTTCATCTTCCATATCCAAATTGACCAGAACAACAGTCCAATATTTAGAACATTAATGAGATCATGCTTATTATAGTATAATACCATCGAAGATCGTATTCGAGTATAAAAACGGTTCAGTTCATCTTCCATATCCAAATTGACAAGAACAACAGTCCAATATTTATAACATTAATGAGATCATGCTTATTATAGTATAATACCATTGAAGGTCGTAATAGAGTATAAAAACGATGCAGTTCATCTTCCATATCCAAATTGACCAGAACAACAGTCCAATATTTAGAACATTAATGAGATCATGCTTATTATAGTATAATACCATCGAAGATCGTATTCGAGTATAAAAAACGGTTCAGTTCATCTTCCATATCCAAATTGACAAGAACAACAGTCCAATATTTATAACATTAATGAGATCATGCTTATTATAGTATAATACCATTGAAGGTCGTAATAGAGTATAAAAAACGATTCAGTTCATCTTCCATATCCAAATTGACCAGAACAACAGTCCAATATTTAGAACATTAATGAGATCATGCTTATTATAGTATAATACCATCGAAGATCGTATTCGAGTATAAAAAACGGTTCAGTTCATCTTCCATATCCAAATTGACAAGAACAACAGTCCAATATTTATAACATTAATGAGATCATGCTTATTATAGTATAATACCATTGAAGGTCGTAATAGAGTATAAAAAACGATTCAGTTCATCTTCCATATCCAAATTGACCAGAACAACAGTCCAATATTTAGAACATTAATGAGATCATGCTTATTATAGTATAATACCATCGAAGATCGTATTCGAGTATAAAAAACGGTTCAGTTCATCTTCAATATCCACTATGACCAGAACAAGAGTCCAATATTTAGAACATTAATGAGATCATGCTTATTATAGTATTATACCATTGAAGATCGTATTCGAGTATAAAAACTGTTCAGTTCATTTTCTATATCCAAATTGACCAGAACAAGAGTCCAATATTTAGAACATTAATGAGATCATGCTTATTATAGTATAATACCATTGAAGGTCGTATTCGAGTATAAAAAACTGTTCAGTTCATCTTCCATATCCAATATGACCAGAACAAGAGTCCAATATTTAGAACATTAATGAGATCATGGTTATTATAGTATATTACCATTGAAGATCGTATTCGAGTATAAAAAACCGATTCAGTTCATATTCCATATCCAATATGATCGAGTATTGAATCGGTTCAGTTCAGTTTCCATATCCAAATTGACCAGAACAAGAGTCCAATATTTAGAACATTAATGAGATCATGCTTATTATAGTATAAGATCATTGAAGATCGTATTCGAGTGTAAAAAACGGTTCAGTTCATATTCCATATGATCGAGTATTGAAACGGTTCGGTTCATCTTCCATATCCAAATTGACCAGAACAACAGTCCAATATTTAGAACATTAATGAGATCATGCTTATTATAGTATAATACCATCGAAGATCGTATTCGAGTATAAAAAACGGTTCAGTTCATCTTCCATATCCAATATGACCAGAACAAGAGTCCAATATTTAGAACATTAATGAGATCATGCTTATTATAGTATAATACCATTGAAGGTCGTATTCGAGTATAAAAACGGTTCAGTTCATCTTCCATATCCAAATTGACCAGAACAACAGTCCAATATTTAGAACATTAATGAGATCATGCTTATTATAGTATTATACCATTGAAGATCGTTTCGAGTATAAAAACGGTTCAGTTTAGGATGCACAATAGTAATAAATTTCCCTATACTTTGTGTACAAAATGGCCTCTATTCAAATGGCTCTACCTACCTTATGAAGCGACTCAATTTTTCAAACTGATGTTTTCCTGACAAACAAATAAGCAAGTAAACAAATTATATTAAATATATTGGTGACCATTGAATTTTCGAGCTACTGGACCACGAATACAATACACTTTTTTCACCCAATTTTCAGAATAGAACCACTCGTGATTTTACCTAAAAGCAGCCGGATTGAGAAATACGTGAAAATCTGAATCTGAAAAACCCAGAATATTTCTCAATCTTGGCAGATGCTTAGATTCAAGCCTACATTTAATTCCTGGCACAAATTTTCCCCCAAATTTTATTTTGTTTTTAGTATTGATTTATAGGTGGGTAACTTTTACCGAAAAGAAAAAAACACCGCAGATCAGGACGAGAGACCGAAAGAGTCATTACTTGGGGATGTGAAATCTTCACGGACCTCAAGATGTCTGATTTTATAATTTTCTTAGACTTTCTATACTAATTTACATTATATAACTTCACTGAGAGTTACCAATCTCAAGTGTCTAATATGTCTGAGCCAGCAAATAGTGTTTGTGGCATACCTCAAGGTTCCATTTTGGGACCAATGTTGTTCATTATGTATATCAATGATCTACCTCTTTGTACTTCACATGTTAATGTTAGTATGTACGCTGACGACACTGCATTGTATGCTGTTAGTAACAATATTGATGACTTAGTTGACATTATTAATAAAGACTTAGTAAATGTCAGTGATTGGCTTGCATGTAATAAATTAAGTTTGAATGTGTCGAAAACAGAATTCATGTTAATGGGGTCAAGACAACGTCTTGCTGTAGTCAAAGACCACGACATCAATGTCAACATAAATGGTGTTAAACTTCGTCAGGTACACAACTGTAAACATCTTGGTGTCATTGTAGATGATAGTATGACCTGGCATGATCAGGTAAACAACATCAGGACGAAAGTTCTTTCAGGTCTATACATGCTCAGAAAATGTAAGAATGTATTACCATCAGAAACAATGTCTCTCATTTTTTAAAAGTGTTATTGCACCTCACATAGACTACTGTGATGTAATATGGTCTACTTGTAATGTTAATGATATGGATATTGTTCAAAAACTCCAGAACAGAGCTGCCAAAATTATCACTGGCGCTAAATGGTCTGATTCCAGTTCAAACGCACTGTCAGTTCTAGGTTGGGATTGTATTAAGCAAAGGTGTGATTATCATGATGTTGTTACAATGTTCAAAATTATGAATAACGACACGGCACCCTATCTAAGTGATCGTTTTAATATGAGAAATAATGAGAGATATAACCTTCGTGGCTATCGGGCGCTAAGCATTCCTAAACCTAACACAAATTTTAAGAAGAGAAGTCTAAGTTACCGGGGTGCTGTGTCTTGGAATGCGCTAGATGACCATCTAAAAGCTGCCCGTAATGTTAAACATTTTAAATACTGCTTTAACCATGTTGATAGTATTATATGAATGTTTTTTATTTATGTGTCATAGAAATTCAATCTTGACTTCTTGCTCCTGTACAATATGATGTTCCTTAAATGTGTATTAGTTTAGTGCAATTTGTAAAATCGCCTTAATTCTGAATTTGATGTAGAAATTTGTCAATGTGCTTTAATTTTCCTATATTGCTGTTGCTCTTCTTTTAATTAATATTGTTGTACATTATAATATAGCATAACCTATTTTATATTTTAAAAACCGTGTCATTGTGTTATGGATGCATGATTGTGGATTTAGGATGAAGGTGCGCTATGGGAGTAAGATGTGGGTGCAAAGGGGTGTGTGGTTATGTGGGTGTGTGGTATTTATGGGTGTGCTGGAGTTGGGGTGTACTTGGGGTGTGTATATGCGTTTGTAGTGCGAGTGTGAACTTGGTGAATGTGTAAGTGGTATTCAGATTATGTTGCAATATAAGGTCTAGAACTTTTATTTTAGTCTGGTGATTATATTTATCTTCTTGCCTGTTTTCTTAGATTTTGATGTCATACTGAAATGAGTTTTACTGGGTTTTAAAAATTTTAAAAATATTATATGTTCTTATGCTTTCATAATTTTGTAATATACTGACTATTGTTTTAATAATGTTTTAATAATTGTACGTACTAATTTATAATTCTGTTACTTTAATGTGTATATGCCACGGACATGTGGAAGAACAATGACTTTTATATTGAACATGTTTTACCGTGAATAAATAAAGATATTATTATTATTATTATTATTATAGTTGACATTTTTGGGGCCAAATTCAATTGGGCACCAAATTCAATTAATGTGCTATCTACTGTAGATAGCACGTATAACAAGTCATGGAGGTACTGAAATCGATCAAATAAAAATCAATTTATTTTGAAAATGTTGATCCCTATCTGTATGCCTATAATGTCTGAGATATGGAATTAATTTCGAAATGTATGCAAACAAGCAAAGAAACATAAAGGCTGCTGGAGCTCATGACATGGACCCCTGGATCAGGTAAACTTACCTTGTGTGTGTATGTGGGGAGTTCATCTTCCATATCCAAATTGATCAGAACAACAGTCAAATATTTAGAACATTAATGACATTATGCTTATTATAGTATAATACCATTGAAGATCGTATTCGAGTATAAAAAAGGTTCAGTTCATCTTCCATATCCAATATGAACAGAACAAGAGTCCAATATTTAGAAGATTAATGAGATCATGCTTATTATAGTATAAGATCATTGAAGATCGTATTCGAGTGTAAAAAACGGTTCAGTTCATATTCCATATCCAATATGATCGAGTATTGAAACGGTTCGGTTCATCTTCCATATCCAAATTGACCAGAACAACAGTCCAATATTTAGAACATTAATGAGATCATGCTTATTATAGTATAAGACCATTGAAGTTCGTATTCGAGTATAAAAAACGGTTCAGTTCATCTTCCATATCCAATATGATTAGAACAAGAGTCCAATATTTAGAACATTAACGAGATCATGCTTATTATAGTATAATAATATTGAAGATCGTATTCGAGTATAAAAAACGGTTCAGTTCATTTTCCATATCCAATATGTTCGAGTATTGAAACGGTTCAGTTCATCTTCCATATCCAAATTGACCAGAACAACAGTCCAATATTTAGAACATTAACGAGATCATGCTTATTATAGTATAAGATCATTGAAGATCGTATTCGAGTATAAAAAACGGTTCAGTTCATATTCCATATCCAATATGATCGAGTATTGAAAAGGTTAAGTTCATCTGCCATATCCAAATTGACCAGAACAACAGTCCAATATTTAGAGCATTAATGAGATCATGCTTATTATAGTATAAGACCATTGAAGATCGTATTCGAGTATAAAAACGGTTCAGTTCATCTTCCATATCCAATATGACCAGAACAAGAGTCCAATATTTAGAACATTAATGAGATCATGCTTATTATAGTATAATACCATTGAAGATCGTATTCGAGTATAAAAACGGTTCAGTTCATCTTCCATATCCAATATGACCAGAACAAGAGTCCAATATTTAGAACATTAATGAGATCATGGTTATTATAGTATATTACCATTGAAGATCGTATTCGAGTATAAAAACCGATTCAGTTCATATTCCATATCCAATATGATCGAGTATTGAATCGGTTCAGTTCATTTTCCATATCCAAATTGACCAGAACAAGAGTCCAATATTTAGAACATTAATGAGATCATGCTTATTATAGTATAAGATCATTGAAGATCGTATTCGAGTGTAAAAACGGTTCAGTTCATATTCCATATGATCGAGTATTGAAACGGTTCGGTTCATCTTCCATATCCAAATTGACCAGAACAACAGTCCAATATTTAGAACATTAATGAGATCATGCTTATTATAGTATAATACCATCGAAGATCGTATTCGAGTATAAAAAACGGTTCAGTTCATCTTCCATATCCAAATTGACAAGAACAACAGTCCAATATTTATAACATTAATGAGATCATGCTTATTATAGTATAATACCATTGAAGGTCGTAATAGAGTATAAAAAACGATGCAGTTCATCTTCCATATCCAAATTGACCAGAACAACAGTCCAATATTTAGAACATTAATGAGATCATGCTTATTATAGTATAATACCATCGAAGATCGTATTCGAGTATAAAAAACGGTTCAGTTCATCTTCCATATCCAAATTGACAACAACAACAGTCCAATATTTATAACATTAATGAGATCATGCTTATTATAGTATAATACCATTGAAGGTCGTAATAGAGTATAAAAAACGATTCAGTTCATCTTCCATATCCAAATTGACCAGAACAACAGTCCAATATTTAGAACATTAATGAGATCATGCTTATTATAGTATAATACCATCGAAGATCGTATTCGAGTATAAAAAACGGTTCAGTTCATCTTCCATATCCAAATTGACAAGAACAACAGTCCAATATTTATAACATTAATGAGATCATGCTTATTATAGTATAATACCATTGAAGGTCGTAATAGAGTATAAAAAACGATTCAGTTTATCTTCCATATCCAAATTGACCAGAACAACAGTCCAATATTTAGAACATTAATGAGATCATGCTTATTATAGTATAATACCATCGAAGATCGTATTCGAGTATAACAAACGGTTCAGTTCATCTTCAATATCCACTATGACCAGAACAAGAGTCCAATATTTAGAACATTAATGAGATCATGCTTATTATAGTATTATACCATTGAAGATCGTATTCGAGTATAAAAACTGTTCAGTTCATTTTCTATATCCAAATTGACCAGAACAAGAGTCCAATATTTAGAACATTAATGAGATCATGCTTATTATAGTATAATACCATTGAAGGTCGTATTCGAGTATAAAAACTGTTCAGTTCATCTTCCATATCCAATATGACCAGAACAAGAGTCCAATATTTAGATTATTATTCTAATCATGCTTATAATAGTATATTACCATTGAAGATCGTATTCGAGTATAAAAACCGATTCAGTTCATATTCCATATCCAATATGATCGAGTATTGAATCGGTTCAGTTCAGTTTCCATATCCAAATTGACCAGAACAAGAGTCCAATATTTAGAACATTAATGAGATCATGCTTATTATAGTATAAGATCATTGAAGATCGTATTCGAGTGTAAAAAACGGTTCAGTTTATATTCCATATGATCGAGTATTGAAACGGTTCGGTTCATCTTCCATATCCAAATTGACCAGAACAACAGTCCAATATTTAGAACATTAATGAGATCATGCTTATTATAGTATAATACCATCGAAGATCGTATTCGAGTATAAAAACCGGTTCAGTTCATCTTCCATATCCAATATGACCAGAACAAGAGTCCAATATTTAGAACATTAATGAGATCATGCTTATTATAGTATAAGATCATTGAAGATCGTATTCGAGTGTAAAAAACGGTTCAGTTTATATTCCATATGATCGAGTATTGAAACGGTTCGGTTCATCTTCCATATCCAAATTGACCAGAACAACAGTCCAATATTTAGAACATTAATGAGATCATGCTTATTATAGTATAATACCATCGAAGATCGTATTCGAGTATAAAAAACGGTTCAGTTCATCTTCCATATCCAATATGACCAGAACAAGAGTCCAATATTTAGAACATTAATGAGATCATGCTTATTATAGTATAATACCATTGAAGGTCGTATTCGAGTATAAAAAACGGTTCAGTTCATCTTCCATATCCAATATGACCAGAACAAGAGTCCAATATTTAGAACATTAATGAGATCATGCTTATTATAGTATAAGATCATTGAAGATCGTATTCGAGTGTAAAAAACGGTTCAGTTCATATTCCATATGATCGAGTATTGAAACGGTTCGGTTCATCTTCCATATCCAAATTGACCAGAACAACAGTCCAATATTTAGAACATTAATGAGATCATGCTTATTATAGTATAATACCATCGAAGATCGTATTCGAGTATAAAAAACGGTTCAGTTCATCTTCCATATCCAATATGACCAGAACAAGAGTCCAATATTTAGAACATTAATGAGATCATGCTTATTATAGTATAATACCATTGAAGGTCGTATTCGAGTATAAAAACGGTTCAGTTCATCTTCCATATCCAAATTGACCAGAACAACAGTCCAATATTTAGAACATTAATGAGATCATGCTTATTATAGTATTATACCATTGAAGATCGTTTCGAGTATAAAAACGGTTCAGTTTAGGATGCACAATAGTAATAAATTTCCCTATACTTTGTGTACAAAATGGCCTCTATTCAAATGGCTCTACCTACCTTATGAAGCGACTCAATTTTTCAAACTGATGTTTTCCTGACAAACAAATAAGCAAGTAAACAAATTATATTAAATATATTGGTGACCATTGAATTTTCGAGCTACTGGACCACGAATACAATACACTTTTTTCACCCAATTTTCAGAATAGAACCACTCGTGATTTTACCTAAAAGCAGCCGGATTGAGAAATACGTGAAAATCTGAATCTGAAAAACCCAGAATATTTCTCAATCTTGGCAGATGCTTAGATTCAAGCCTACATTTAATTCCTGACACAAATTTTCCCCCAAATTTTATTTTGTTTTTAGTATTGATTTATAGGTGGGTAACTTTTACCGAAATGGAAAAAACACCGCAGATCAGGACGAGAGACCGAAAGAGTCATTACTTGGCGATGTGAAATCTTCACGGACCTCAAGATGTCTGATTTTATAATTTTCTTAGACTTTCTATACTAATTTACATTATATAACTTCACTGAGAGTTACCAATCTCAAGTGTCTAATATGTCTGAGCCAGCAAATAGTGTTTGTGGCATACCTCAAGGTTCCATTTTGGGACCAATGTTGTTCATTATGTATATCAATGATCTACCTCTTTGTACTTCACATGTTAATGTTAGTATGTACGCTGACGACACTGCATTGTATGCTGTTAGTAACAATATTGATGACTTAGTTGACATTATTAATAAAGACTTAGTAAATGTCAGTGATTGGCTTGCATGTAATAAATTAAGTTTGAATGTGTCGAAAACAGAATTCATGTTAATGGGGTCAAGACAACGTCTTGCTGTAGTCAAAGACCACGACATCAATGTCAACATAAATGGTGTTAAACTTCGTCAGGTACACAACTGTAAACATCTTGGTGTCATTGTAGATGATAGTATGACCTGGCATGATCAGGTAAACAACATCAGGACGAAAGTTCTTTCAGGTCTATACATGCTCAGAAAATGTAAGAATGTATTACCATCAGAAACAATGTCTCTCATTTTTAAAAGTGTTATTGCACCTCACATAGACTACTGTGATGTAATATGGTCTACTTGTAATGTTAATGATATGGATATTGTTCAAAAACTCCAGAACAGAGCTGCCAAAATTATCACTGGCGCTAAATGGTCTGATTCCAGTTCAAACGCACTGTCAGTTCTAGGTTGGGATTGTATTAAGCAAAGGTGTGATTATCATGATGTTGTTACAATGTTCAAAATTATGAATAACGACACGGCACCCTATCTAAGTGATCGTTTTAATATGAGAAATAATGAGAGATATAACCTTCGTGGCTATCGGGCGCTAAGCATTCCTAAACCTAACACAAATTTTAAGAAGAGAAGTCTAAGTTACCGGGGTGCTGTGTCTTGGAATGCGCTAGATGACCATCTAAAAGCTGCCCGTAATGTTAAACATTTTAAATACTGCTTTAACCATGTTGATAGTATTATATGAATGTTTTTATTTATGTGTCATAGAAATTCAATCTTGACTTCTTGCTCCTGTACAATATGATGTTCCTTAAATGTGTATTAGTTTAGTGCAATTTGTAAAATCGCCTTAATTCTGAATTTGATGTAGAAATTTGTCAATGTGCTTTAATTTTCCTATATTGCTGTTGCTCTTCTTTTAATTAATATTGTTGTACATTATAATATAGCATAACCTATTTTATATTTTAAAAACCGTGTCATTGTGTTATGGATGCATGATTGTGGATTTAGGATGAAGGTGCGCTATGGGAGTAAGATGTGGGTGCAAAGGGGTGTGTGGTTATGTGGGTGTGTGGTATTTATGGGTGTGCTGGAGTTGGGGTGTACTTGGGGTGTGTATATGCGTTTGTAGTGCGAGTGTGAACTTGGTGAAAGTGGTATTCAGATTATGTTGCAATATAAGGTCTAGAACTTTTATTTTAGTCTGGTGATTATATTTATCTTCTTGCCTGTTTTCTTAGATTTTGATGTCATACTGAAATGAGTTTTACTGGGTTTTAAAAATTTTAAAAATATTATATGTTCTTATGCTTTCATAATTTTGTAATATACTGACTATTGTTTTAATAATGTTTTAATAATTGTACGTACTAATTTATAATTCTGTTACTTTAATGTGTATATGCCACGGACATGTGGAAGAACAATGACTTTTATATTGAACATGTTTTACCGTGAATAAATAAAGATATTATTATTATTATTATTATTATTATTATAGTTGACATTTTTGGGGCCAAATTCAACTGGGCACCAAATTCAATTAATGTGCTATCTACTGCAGATAGCACGTATAACAAGTCATGGAGGTACTGAAATCGATCAAATAAAAATCAATTTATTTTGAAAATGTTGATCCCTATCTGTATGCCTATAATGTCTGAGATATGGAATTAATTTCGAAATGTATGCAAACAAGCAAAGAAACATAAAGGCTGCTGGAGCTCATGACATGGACCCCTGGATCAGGTAAACTTACCTTGTGTGTGTATGTGGGGAGTTCATCTTCCATATCCAAATTGATCAGAACAACAGTCAAATATTTAGAACATTAATGAGATCATGCTTATTATAGTATAAGATCATTGAAGATCGTATTCGAGTGTAAAAAACGGTTCAGTTCATATTCCATATGATCGAGTATTGAAACGGTTCGGTTCATCTTCCATATCCAAATTGACCAGAACAACAGTCCAATATTTAGAACATTAATGAGATCATGCTTATTATAGTATAATACCATCGAAGATCGTATTGGAGTATAAAAAACGGTTCAGTTCATCTTCCATATCCAATATGACCAGAACAAGAGTCCAATATTTAGAACATTAATGAGATCATGCTTATTATAGTATAAGATCATTGAAGATCGTATTCGAGTGTAAAAAACGGTTCAGTTCATATTCCATATGATCGAGTATTGAAACGGTTCGGTTCATCTTCCATATCCAAATTGACCAGAACAACAGTCCAATATTTAGAACATTAATGAGATCATGCTTATTATAGTATAATACCATCGAAGATCGTATTCGAGTAAAAAAAACGGTTCAGTTCATCTTCCATATCCAATATGACCAGAACAAGAGTCCAATATTTAGAACATTAATGAGATCATGCTTATTATAGTATAATACCATTGAAGGTCGTATTCGAGTATAAAAAACGGTTCAGTTCATCTTCCATATCCAAATTGACCAGAACAACAGTCCAATATTTAGAACATTAATGAGATCATGCTTATTATAGTATTATACCATTGAAGATCGTTTCGAGTATAAAAACGGTTCAGTTTAGGATGCACAATAGTAATAAATTTCCCTATACTTTGTGTACAAAATGGCCTCTATTCAAATGGCTCTACCTACCTTATGAAGCGACTCAATTTTTCAAACTGATGTTTTCCTGACAAACAAATAAGCAAGTAAACAAATTATATTAAATATATTGGTGACCATTGAATTTTCGAGCTACTGGACCACGAATACAATACACTTTTTTCACCCAATTTTCAGAATAGAACCACTCGTGATTTTACCTAAAAGCAGCCGGATTGAGAAATACGTGAAAATCTGAATCTGAAAAACCCAGAATATTTCTCAATCTTGGCAGATGCTTAGATTCAAGCCTACATTTAATTCCTGACACAAATTTTCCCCCAAATTTTATTTTGTTTTTAGTATTGATTTATAGGTGGGTAACTTTTACCGAAATGGAAAAAACACCGCAGATCAGGACGAGAGACCGAAAGAGTCATTACTTGGCGATGTGAAATCTTCACGGACCTCAAGATGTCTGATTTTATAATTTTCTTAGACTTTCTATACTAATTTACATTATATAACTTCACTGAGAGTTACCAATCTCAAGTGTCTAATATGTCTGAGCCAGCAAATAGTGTTTGTGGCATACCTCAAGGTTCCATTTTGGGACCAATGTTGTTCATTATGTATATCAATGATCTACCTCTTTGTACTTCACATGTTAATGTTAGTATGTACGCTGACGACACTGCATTGTATGCTGTTAGTAACAATATTGATGACTTAGTTGACATTATTAATAAAGACTTAGTAAATGTCAGTGATTGGCTTGCATGTAATAAATTAAGTTTGAATGTGTCGAAAACAGAATTCATGTTAATGGGGTCAAGACAACGTCTTGCTGTAGTCAAAGACCACGACATCAATGTCAACATAAATGGTGTTAAACTTCGTCAGGTACACAACTGTAAACATCTTGGTGTCATTGTAGATGATAGTATGACCTGGCATGATCAGGTAAACAACATCAGGACGAAAGTTCTTTCAGGTCTATACATGCTCAGAAAATGTAAGAATGTATTACCATCAGAAACAATGTCTCTCATTTTTAAAAGTGTTATTGCACCTCACATAGACTACTGTGATGTAATATGGTCTACTTGTAATGTTAATGATATGGATATTGTTCAAAAACTCCAGAACAGAGCTGCCAAAATTATCACTGGCGCTAAATGGTCTGATTCAGTTCAAACGCACTGTCAGTTCTAGGTTGGGATTGTATTAAGCAAAGGTGTGATTATCATGATGTTGTTACAATGTTCAAAATTATGAATAACGACACGGCACCCTATCTAAGTGATCGTTTTAATATGAGAAATAATGAGAGATATAACCTTCGTGGCTATCGGGCGCTAAGCATTCCTAAACCTAACACAAATTTTAAGAAGAGAAGTCTAAGTTACCGGGGTGCTGTGTCTTGGAATGCGCTAGATGACCATCTAAAAGCTGCCCGTAATGTTAAACATTTTAAATACTGCTTTAACCATGTTGATAGTATTATATGAATGTTTTTTATTTATGTGTCATAGAAATTCAATCTTGACTTCTTGCTCCTGTACAATATGATGTTCCTTAAATGTGTATTAGTTTAGTGCAATTTGTAAAATCGCCTTAATTCTGAATTTGATGTAGAAATTTGTCAATGTGCTTTAATTTTCCTATATTGCTGTTGCTCTTCTTTTAATTAATATTGTTGTACATTATAATATAGCATAACCTATTTTATATTTTAAAAAACCGTGTCATTGTGTTATGGATGCATGATTGTGGATTTAGGATGAAGGTGCGCTATGGGAGTAAGATGTGGGTGCAAAGGGGTGTGTGGTTATGTGGGTGTGTGGTATTTATGGGTGTGCTGGAGTTGGGGTGTACTTGGGGTGTGTATATGCGTTTGTAGTGCGAGTGTGAACTTGGTGAAAGTGGTATTCAGATTATGTTGCAATATAAGGTCTAGAACTTTTATTTTAGTCTGGTGATTATATTTATCTTCTTGCCTGTTTTCTTAGATTTTGATGTCATACTGAAATGAGTTTTACTGGGTTTTAAAAATTTTAAAAATATTATATGTTCTTATGCTTTCATAATTTTGTAATATACTGACTATTGTTTTAATAATGTTTTAATAATTGTACGTACTAATTTATAATTCTGTTACTTTAATGTGTATATGCCACGGACATGTGGAAGAACAATGACTTTTATATTGAACATGTTTTACCGTGAATAAATAAAGATATTATTATTATTATTATTATTATTATAGTTGACATTTTTGGGGCCAAATTCAACTGGGCACCAAATTCAATTAATGTGCTATCTACTGCAGATAGCACGTATAACAAGTCATGGAGGTACTGAAATCGATCAAATAAAAATCAATTTATTTTGAAAATGTTGATCCCTATCTGTATGCCTATAATGTCTGAGATATGGAATTAATTTCGAAATGTATGCAAACAAGCAAAGAAACATAAAGGCTGCTGGAGCTCATGACATGGACCCCTGGATCAGGTAAACTTACCTTGTGTGTGTATGTGGGGAGTTCATCTTCCATATCCAAATTGATCAGAACAACAGTCAAATATTTAGAACATTAATGAGATTATGCTTATTATAGTATAATACCATTGAAGATCGTATTCGAGTATAAAAAAGGTTCAGTTCATCTTCCATATCCAATATGAACAGAACAAGAGTCCAATATTTAGAACATTAATGAGATCATGCTTATTATAGTATAAGATCATTGAAGATCGTATTCGAGTGTAAAAACGGTTCAGTTCATATTCCATATCTAATATGATCGAGTATTGAAACGGTTCGGTTCATCTTCCATATCCAAATTGACCAGAACAACAGTCCAATATTTAGAACATTAATGAGATCATGCTTATTATAGTATAATACCATTGAAGATCGTATTCGAGTATAAAAAGCGGTTCAGTTCATCTTCCATATCCAATATGACCAGAACAAGAGTCCAATATTTAGAACATTAATGAGATCATGCTTATTATAGTATAATACCATTGAAGATCGTATTCGAGTATAAAAAACGGTTCAGTTCATCTTCCATATCCAATATGACCAGAACAAGAGTCCAATATTTAGAACATTAATGAGATCATGGTTATTATAGTATATTACCATTGAAGATCGTATTCGAGTATAAAAAACCGATTCAGTTCATATTCCATATCCAATATGATCGAGTATTGAATCGGTTCAGTTCATTTTCCATATCCAAATTGACCAGAACAAGAGTCCAATATTTAGAACATTAATGAGATCATGCTTATTATAGTATAAGATCATTGAAGATCGTATTCGAGTATAAAAAACGGTTCAGTTCATATTCCATATCCAATATGATCGAGTATTGAAACGGTTCAGTTCATCTTCCATATCCAAATTGATCAGAACAACAGTCCAATATTTAGAAAATTAATGAGATCATGCTTATTATAGTATAATACCATTGAAGATCGTTTTGAGTATAAAAAACGGTTCAGTTCATCTTCCATATCCAAATTGACCAGAACAACAGTCCAATATTTAGAACATTAATGAGATCATGCTTATTATAGTATAATACCATTGAAGATCGTTTCGAGTATAAAAAATGGTTCAGTTCATATTCCATATCCAATATGATCGAGTATTGAAACGGTTCGGTTCATCTTCCATATCCAAATTGACCAGAACAACAGTCCAATATTTAGAACATTAATGAGATCATGCTTATTATAGTATAATACCATTGAAGATCGTTTCGAGTATAAAAATGGTTCAGTTCATATTCCATATCCAATATGATCGAGTATTGAAACGGTTCGGTTCATCTTCCATATCCAAATTGACCAGAACAACAGTCCAATATTTAGAACGTTAATGAGATCATGCTTATTATAGTATTATACCATTGAAGATCGTATTCGAGTATAAAAACGGTTCAGTTCATATTCCATATCCAATATGATCGAGTATTGAAACGGTTCGGTTCATCTTCCATATCCAAATTGACCAGAACAACAGTCCAATATTTAGAACATTAATGAGATCATGCTTATTATAGTATAAGACCATTGAAGATCGTATTCGTGTATAAAAACGGTTCAGTTCATCTTCCATATCCAATATGACCAGAACAAGAGTCCAATATTTAGAACATTAATGAGATCATGCTTATTATAGTATAATACCATTGAAGATCGTATTCGAGTATAAAAAAAACGGTTCAGTTCATCTTCCATATCCAATATGACCAGAACAAGAGTCCAATATTTAGAACATTAATGAGATCATGCTTATTATAGTATAATACCATTGAAGATCGTATTCGAGTATAAAAACGGTTCAGTTCATCTTCCATATCCAATATGACCAGAACAAGAGTCCAATATTTAGAACATTAATGAGATCATGGTTATTATAGTATATTACCATTGAAGATCGTATTCGAGTATAAAAAACCGATTCAGTTCATATTCCGTATCCAATATGATCGAGTATTGAATCGGTTCAGTTCATTTTCCATATCCAAATTGACCAGAACAAGAGTCCAATATTTAGAACATTAATGAGATCATGCTTATTATAGTATAATACCATTGAAGGTCGTATTCGAGTATAAAAAACGGTTCAGTTCATCTTCTATATCCAAATTGACCAGAACAACAGTCAAATATTTAGAACATTAATGAGATCATGCTTATTATAGTACTAGGCGATTACCCGTATTTCGCGGTTCTCGGCTGTCACAGTTATTGGCTTTTGCAAATCTCGAAATCGTTGACCATGGATGACCTAACAAATGCAAACCTGGGCTTCCTTGGCCAAAGTTACACCCACCAACCAAGTTTGAGCTCCATGAGCAATTTGAAATCTTTGTTTTTGACCATTGAAGATCGTATTCGAGTATAAAAAAACCGTTCAGTTCATCTTCCATATCCAAATTGACCAGAACAACAGTCCAATATTTAGAACATTAATGAGATCATGCTTATTATAGTATAAGATCATTGAAGATCGTATTCGAGTATAAAAAACGGTTCAGTTCATATTCCATATCCGATATGATCGAGTATTGAAACGGTTCAGTTCATCTTCCATATCCAAATTGACCAGAACAACAGTCCAATATTTAGAAAATTAATGAGATCATGCTTATTATAGTATAATACCATTGAAGATCGTTTTGAGTATAAAAAACGGTTCAGTTCATCTTTCATATCCAAATTGACCAGAACAACAGTCCAATATTTAGAACATTAATGAGATCATGCTTATTATAGTATAATACCATTGAAGATCGTTTCGAGTATAAAATGGTTCAGTTCATATTCCATATCCAATATGATCGAGTATTGAAACGGTTCGGTTCATCTTCCATATCCAAATTGACCAGAACAACAGTCCAATATTTAGAACGTTAATGAGATCATGCTTATTATAGTATTATACCATTGAAGATCGTATTCGAGTATAAAAACGGTTCAGTTCATATTCCATATCCAATATGATCGAGTATTGAAACGGTTCAGTTCATCTTCCATATCCAAATTGACCAGAACAACAGTCCAATATTTAGAACATTAATGAGATCATGCTTATTATAGTATTATACCATTGAAGATCGTATTCGAGTATAAAAACGGTTCAGTTCATATTCCATATCCAATATGATAGAGTATAAAAAACGATTCAGTTCATCTTCCATATCCAAATTGACCAGAACAACAGTCCAATATTTAGAACATTAATGAGATCATGCTTATTATAGTATAAGACCATTGAAGATCGTATTCGAGTATAAAAAACGGTTCAGTTCATCTTCCATATCCAAATTGACCAGAACAACAGTCCAATATTTAGAACATTAATGAGATCATGCTTATTATAGTATAATACCATTGAAGATCGTTTCGAGTATAAAAAATGGTTCAGTTCATATTCCATATCCAATATGATCGAGTATTGAAACGGTTCGGTTCATCTTCCATATCCAAATTGACCAGAGCAACAGTCCAATATTTAGAACGTTAATGAGATCATGCTTATTATAGTATTATACCATTGAAGATCGTATTCGAGTATAAAAACGGTTCAGTTCATATTCCATATCCAATATGATCGAGTATTGAAACGGTTCGGTTCATCTTCCATATCCAAATTGACCAGAACAACAGTCCAATATTTAGAACATTAATGAGATCATGCTTATTATAGTATAAGACCATTGAAGATCGTATTCGAGTATAAAAAACGGTTCAGTTCATCTTCCATATCCAATATGACCAGAACAAGAGTCCAATATACATTAACCAGATCATGGTTATTATAGTATATTACCATTGAAGATCGTATTAGAGTATAAAAAAGGTTCAGTTCATATTCCACATCCAATATGATCGAGTATTGAAACGGTTCAGTTCATCTTCCATATCCAAATTGACCATAACAACAGTCCAATATTTAGAACATTAATGAGATCATGCTTATTATGGTATAATACCACTGAAGATCGTTTCGAGTATAAAAACGGTTCAGTTAAGGATGCACAATAGTAATAAATTTACCTATACTTTGTGTACAAAATGGCCTCTATTCAAATGGCTCTACCTACCTTATGAAGCGACTCAATTTTTCAAACTGATGTTTTCCTGACAAACAAATAAGCAAGTAAACAAATTATATTAAATATATTGGTGACCATTGAATTTTCGAGCTACTGGACCACGAATACAATACACTTTTTTCACCCAATTTTCAGAATAGAACCACTCGTGATTTTACCTAAAAGCAGCCGGATTGAGAAATACGTGAAAATCTGAATCTAAAAAACCCAGAATATTTCTCAATCTTGGCAGATGCTTAGATTCAAGCCTACATTTAATTCCTGGCACAAATTTTCCCCAACTTTTATTTTGTTTTTTGTATTGATTTATAGGTGGGTAACTTTTACCGAAATGGAAAAAACACCGCAGATCAGGACGAAAGACCGAAAGAGTCATTACTTGGCGATGTGAAATCTTCACGGACCTCAAGATGTCTGATTTTATAATTTTCTTAGACTTTCTATACTAATTTACATTATATAACTTCACTGAGAGTTACCAATCTCAAGTGTCTAATATGTCTGAGCCAGCAAATAGTGTTTGTGGCATACCTCAAGGTTCCATTTTGGGACCAATGTTTTTCATTATGTATATCAATGATCTACCTCTTTGTACTTCACATGTTAATGTTAGTATGTACGCTGACGACACTGCATTGTATGCTGTTAGTAACAATATTGATGACTTAGTTGACATTATTAATAAAGACTTAGTAAATGTCAGTGATTGGCTTGCATGTAATAAATTAAGTTTGAATGTGTCGAAAACAGAATTCATGTTAATGGGGTCAAGACAACGTCTTGCTGTAGTCAAAGACCACGACATCAATGTCAACATAAATGGTGTTAAACTTCGTCAGGTACACAACTGTAAACATCTTGGTGTCATTGTAGATGATAGTATGACCTGGCATGATCAGGTAAACAACATCAGGACGAAAGTTCTTTCAGGTCTATACATGCTCAGAAAATGTAAGAATGTATTACCATCAGAAACAATGTCTCTCATTTTTAAAAGTGTTATTGCACCTCACATAGACTACTGTGATGTAATATGGTCTACTTGTAATGTTAATGATATGGATATTGTTCAAAAACTCCAGAACAGAGCTGCCAAAATTATCACTGGCGCTAAATGGTCTGATTCCAGTTCAAACGCACTGTCAGTTCTAGGTTGGGATTGTATTAAGCAAAAGTGTGATTATCATGATGTTGTTACAATGTTCAAAATTATGAATAACGACACGGCACCCTATCTAAGTGATCGTTTTAATATGAGAAATAATGAGAGATATAACCTTCGTGGCTATCGGGCGCTAAGCATTCCTAAACCTAACACAAATTTTAAGAAGAGAAGTCTAAGTTACCGGGGTGCTGTGTCTGGAATGCGCTAGATGACCATCTAAAAGCTGCCCGTAATGTTAAACATTTTAAATACTGCTTTAACCATGTTGATAGTATTATATGAATGTTTTTTATTTATGTGTCATAGAAATTCAATCTTGACTTCTTGCTCCTGCACAATATGTTCCTTAAATGTGTATTAGTTTAGTGCAATTTGTAAAATCGCCTTAATTCTGAATTTGATGTAGACATTTGTCAATGTGCTTTAATTTTCCTATATTGCTGGTGCTCTTCTTTTAATTAATATTGTTGTACATTATAATATAGCATAACCTATTTTATATTTTAAAAACCGTGTCATTGTGTTATGGATGCATGATTGTGGATTTAGGATGAAGGTGCGATATGGGAGTAAGATGTGGGTGCAAAGGGGTGTGTGGTTATGTGGGTGTGTGGTATTTATGGGTGTGCTGGAGTTGGGGTGTACTTGGGTTGTGTATATGCGTTTGTAGTGCGAGTGTGAACTTGGTGAATGTGTAAGTGGTATTCAGATTATGTTGCAATATAAGGTCTAGAACTTTTATTTTAGTCTGGTGATTATATTTATCTTCTTGCCTGTTTTCTTAGATTTTGATGTCATACTGAAATGAGTTTTACTGGGTTTTAAAAATTTTAAAAATATTATATGTTCTTATGCTTTCATAATTTTGTAATATACTGACTATTGTTTTAATAATGTTTTAATAATTGTACGTACTAATTTATAATTCTGTTACTTTAATGTGTATATGCCACGGACATGTGGAAGAACAATGACTTTTATATTGAACATGTTTTACCGTGAATAAATAAAGATATTATTATTATTATTATTATTATTATTATAGTTGACATTTTTGGGGCCAAATTCAACTGGGCACCAAATTCAATTAATGTGCTATCTACTGTAGATAGCACGTATAACAAGTCATGGAGGTACTGAAATCGATCAAATAAAAATCAATTTATTTTGAAAATGTTGATCCCTATCTGTATGCCTATAATGTCTGAGATATGGAATTAATTTCGAAATGTATGCAAACAAGCAAAGAAACATAAAGGCTGCTAGAGCTCATGACATGGACCCCTGGATCAGGTAAACTTACCTTGTGTGTGTATGTGGGGAGTTCATCTTCCATATCCAAATTGATCAGAACAACAGTCAAATATTTAGAACATTAATGAGATTATGCTTATTATAGTATAATACCATTGAAGATCGTATTCGAGTATAAAAAAGGTTCAGTTCATCTTCCATATCCAATATGAACAGAACAAGAGTCCAATATTTAGAACATTAATGAAATCATGCTTATTATAGTATAAGATCATTGAAGATCGTATTCGAGTGTAAAAAACGGTTCAGTTCATATTCCATATCCAATATGATCGAGTATTGAAACGGTTCGGTTCATCTTCCATATCCAAATTGACCAGAACAACAGTCCAATATTTAGAACATTAATGAGATCATGCTTATTATAGTATAAGACCATTGAAGTTCGTATTCGAGTATAAAAAACGGTTCAGTTCATCTTCCATATCCAATATGATCAGAACAAGAGTCCAATATTTAGAACATTAACGAGATCATGCTTATTATAGTATAATAATATTGAAGATCGTATTCGAGTATAAAAAACGGTTCAGTTCATTTTCCATATCCAATATGTTCGAGTATTGAAACGGTACAGTTCATCTTCCATATCCAAATTGACCAGAACAACAGTCCAATATTTAGAACATTAACGAGATCATGCTTATTATAGTATAAGATCATTGAAGATCGTATTCGAGTATAAAAAACGGTTCAGTTCATATTCCATATCCAATATGATCGAGTATTGAAAAGGTTAAGTTCATCTGCCATATCCAAATTGACCAGAACAACAGTCCAATATTTAGAGCATTAATGAGATCATGCTTATTATAGTATAAGACCATTGAAGATCGTATTCGAGTATAAAAAACGGTTCAGTTCATCTTCCATATCCAATATGACCAGAACAAGAGTCCAATATTTAGAACATTAATGAGATCATGCTTATTATAGTATAATACCATTGAAGATCGTATTCGAGTATAAAAACGGTTCAGTTCATCTTCCATATCCAATATGACCAGAACAAGAGTCCAATATTTAGAACATTAATGAGATCATGGTTATTATAGTATATTACCATTGAAGATCGTATTCGAGTATAAAAAACCGATTCAGTTCATATTCCATATCCAATATGATCGAGTATTGAAAAGGTTAAGTTCATCTGCCATATCCAAATTGACCAGAACAACAGTCCAATATTTAGAGCATTAATGAGATCATGCTTATTATAGTATAAGACCATTGAAGATCGTATTCGAGTATAAAAAACGGTTCAGTTCATCTTCCATATCCAATATGACCAGAACAAGAGTCCAATATTTAGAACATTAATGAGATCATGCTTATTATAGTATAATACCATTGAAGATCGTATTCGAGTATAAAAACGGTTCAGTTCATCTTCCATATCCAATATGACCAGAACAACAGTCCAATATTTAGAACATTAATGAGATCATGCTTATTATAGTATTATACCATTGAAGATCGTTTCGAGTATAAAAACGGTTCAGTTTAGGATGCACAATAGTAATAAATTTCCCTATACTTTGTGTACAAAATGGCCTCTATTCAAATGGCTCTACCTACCTTATGAAGCGACTCAATTTTTCAAACTGATGTTTTCCTGACAAACAAATAAGCAAGTAAACAAATTATATTAAATATATTGGTGACCATTGAATTTTCGAGCTACTGGACCACGAACACAATACACTTTTTTCACCCAATTTTCAGAATAGAACCACTCGTGATTTTACCTAAAAGCAGCCGGATTGAGAAATACGTGAAAATCTGAATCTGAAAAACCCAGAATATTTCTCAATCTTGGCAGATGCTTAGATTCAAGCCTACATTTAATTCCTGGCACAAATTTTCCCCCAAATTTTATTTTGTTTTTAGTATTGATTTATAGGTGGGTAACTTTTACCGAAATGGAAAAAACACCGCAGATCAGGACGAGAGACCGAAAGAGTCATTACTTGGCGATGTGAAATCTTCACGGACCTCAAGATGTCTGATTTTATAATTTTCTTAGACTTTCTATACTAATTTACATTATATAACTTCACTGACAGTTACCAATCTCAAGTGTCTAATATGTCTGAGCCAGCAAATAGTGTTTGTGGCATACCTCAAGGTTCCATTTTGGGACCAATGTTGTTCATTATGTATATCAATGATCTACCTCTTTGTACTTCACATGTTAATGTTAGTATGTACGCTGACGACACTGCATTGTATGCTGTTAGTAACAATATTGATGACTTAGTTGACATTATTAATAAAGACTTAGTAAATGTCAGTGATTGGCTTGCATGTAATAAATTAAGTTTGAATGTGTCGAAAACAGAATTCATGTTAATGGGGTCAAGATAACGTCTTGCTGTAGTCAAAGACCACGACATCAATGTCAACATAAATGGTGTTAAACTTCGTCAGGTACACAACTGTAAACATCTTGGTGTCATTGTAGATGATAGTATGACCTGGCATGATCAGGTAAACAACATCAGGACGAAAGTTCTTTCAGGTCTATACATGCTCAGAAAATGTAAGAATGTATTACCATCAGAAACAATGTCTCTCATTTTTAAAAGTGTTATTGCACCTCACATAGACTACTGTGATGTAATATGGTCTACTTGTAATGTTAACGATATGGATATTGTTCAAAAACTCCAGAACAGAGCTGCCAAAATTATCACTGGTGCTAAATGGTCTGATTCCAGTTCAAACGCACTGTCAGTTCTAGGTTGGGATTGTATTAAGCAAGGGTGTGATTATCATGATGTTGTTACAATGTTCAAAATTATGAATAACGACACGGCACCCTATCTAAGTGATCGTTTTAATATGAGAAATAATGAGAGATATAACCTTCGTGGCTATCGGGCGCTAAGCATTCCTAAACCTAACACAAATTTTAAGAAGAGAAGTCTAAGTTACCGGGGTGCTGTGTCTTGAATGCGCTAGATGACCATCTAAAAGCTGCCCGTAATGTTAAACATTTTAAATACTGCTTTAACCATGTTGATAGTATTATATGAATGTTTTTTATTTATGTGTCATAGAAATTCAATCTTGACTTCTTGCTCCTGTACAATATGATGTTCCTTAAATGTGTATTAGTTTAGTGCAATTTGTAAAATCGCCTTAATTCTGAATTTGATGTAGACATTTGTCAATGTGCTTTAATTTTCCTATATTGCTGGTGCTCTTCTTTTAATTAATATTGTTGTACATTATAATATAGCATAACCTATTTTATATTTTAAAAACCGTGTCATTGTGTTATGGATGCATGATTGTGGATTTAGGATGAAGGTGCGCTATGGGAGTAAAATGTGGGTGCAAGGGGTGTGTGGTTATGTGGGTGTGTGGTATTTATGGGTGTGCTGGAGTTGGGGTGTACTTGGGGTGTGTATATGCGTTTGTAGTGCGAGTGTGAACTTGGTGAATGTGTAAGTGGTATTCAGATTATGTTGCAATATAAGGTCTAGAACTTTTATTTTAGTCTGGTGATTATATTTATCTTCTTGCCTGTTTTCTTAGATTTTGATGTCATACTGAAATGAGTTTTACTGGGTTTTAAAAATTTTAAAAATATTATATGTTCTTATGCTTTCATAATTTTGTAATATACTGACTATTGTTTTAATAATGTTTTAATAATTGTACGTACTAATTTATAATTCTGTTACTTTAATGTGTATATGCCACGGACATGTGGAAGAACAATGACTTTTATATTGAACATGTTTTACCGTGAATAAATAAAGATATTATTATTATTATTATTATTATAGTTGACATTTTTGGGGCCAAATTCAACTGGGCACCAAATTCAATTAATGTGCTATCTACTGTAGATAGCACGTATAACAAGTCATGGAGGTACTGAAATCGATCAAATAAAAATCAATTTATTTTGAAAATGTTGATCCCTATCTGTATGCCTATAATGTCTGAGATATGGAATTAATTTCGAAATGTATGCAAACAAGCAAAGAAACATAAAGGCTGCTGGAGCTCATGACATGGACCCCTGGATCAGGTAAATTTACCTTGTGTGTGTATGTGGGGAGTTCATCTTCCATATCCAAATTGATCAGAACAACAGTCAAATATTTAGAACATTAATGAGATTATGCTTATTATAGTATAATACCATTGAAGATCGTATTCGAGTATAAAAAAGGTTCAGTTCATCTTCCATATCCAATATGAACAGAACAAGAGTCCAATATTTAGAACATTAATGAGATCATGCTTATTATAGTATAATACCACTGAAGATCGTTTCGAGTATAAAAAACGGTTCAGTTAAGGATGCACAATAGTAATAAATTTACCTATACTTTGTGTACAAAATGCCCTCTATTCAAATGGCTCTACCTACCTTATGAAGCGACTCAATTTTTCAAACTGATGTTTTCCTGACAAATAAATAAGCAAGTAAACAAATTATATTAAATATATTGGTGACCATTGAATTTTCGAGCTACTGGACCACGAATACAATACACTTTTTTCACCCAATTTTCAGAATAGAACCACTCGTGATTTTACCTGGAAGCAGCCGGATTGAGAAATACGTGAAAATCTGAATAAAAGCCCAGAATATTTCTCAATCTTGGCAGATGCTTAGATTCAAGCCTACATTTAATACCTGGCACAAATTTTCCCCCAAATCTGCGCAATTTATTTTGTTTTTAATTCATACAGTCCTCAATAAAAGAAAGAGACACAGTGTTTGGATTAAGTAGACTTTTATTATCATTATTGTTCAACAATATGGACAAAATGAGAATAAAGACTTCAACTAACTACACTACACTAAACACTACACTCTAATAATCACGGACAACCCATTAATGGTAAGACATACATGGTAAACAAAACTTGACCACAAGTGAAGTGGGACAAGGGTGGGTGGGGAAAAATCAACAGAGAGACAGACCCACACAAGTTAACAAGTAAGAGGTTTGAAGACGAATGACCAGAACAGATCATGCAAAATGAAAAAAGCAAAGATGATTGACAGGGATTGAGGACTGCCCAATCAAAAACCACTTCAACCAAAAGGCTGAAGAGAGTGTTTAATTCATACAGTCCTCAATAAAAGAAAGAGACACAGTGTTTGGATTAAGTAGACTTTTATTATCATTATTGTTCAACGATATGGACAAAATGAGAATAAAGACTCCAAAACCCCAAACAATGTGTGAGTAGAGGTAGTAGTACGGAAAAGGGTAGTAGGGAAGAAAAAGAAAGAAAGAAAGAACAAACAACATAGAAAAATACTGTAAACGAGCAATACTTAAATTTAAAATATTTTAGTTAAGGCACTGACAATAAAAATTTCTTAATGCTAAAGTCCAACTTAGTATGCAACAGCAATAATCAGTTTTTGAAAACTTGATGCATATATTGCTTAAAGTGATTTTTGAATCGAGTCAATTGAAGAGTTCAAGCTAAGGAAGTTTAGTTCTTGGTTGTCACGTAACCATAACAAAATCCCATCCTAATCACGGAATAGGACGACGAAATCAGAAAACCATGGACGACGACGGATAAATCTACCCTGTTGTGCGACACATGAGAGATCCAGCCAGCAACCATCGCAGTTACTGGTGCGAGACGCATTCAGATGCGTGTAGAATCCTTGCGAGGATACAGAATACAAGAGCGTCCGATGACGTAATAATAATCTCACAGAATGTATTGGACATTCGTATAAGGCGTGAAGGGGAAATGTACAGTAGAGTCAGTCGGGAAACAGTACATCCAAATGAGGACATGTTCGTGTATGTTGAGTTCTTGGTTGTCACGTAACCATAACAGAATCCCATCCTAATCACGGATTAGGACGACGAAATCAGGAAAACCATTGGTCGACGACGGATAAATCTACCCTGTTGTGCGACACATGAGAGATCCAGCCAGCAACCATCGCAGTTACTGGCGCGAAGCGCCATTCCGATGCGTGTGGAATCCTTGCGAGGATACAGAACCCAAGAGCGTCCGATGACGTAATAATAGTGTACACAATATGCCCTGAGTCATGTGTCCAGAAGTACACATAACATATACATAGGCCCAAATCTAAGCACAAACTTGTTTGCAGTTGAAAAACAGAGATACATTTCTTTAGGCACTGACAAGTATATTGGTAATGTTGAAATCCATTTAAGCATGCAGCATCAACATGCATGAAATGCTGTGCCGATCTTATGCCAAAAGTTCCTAAAAGTTCTTGTACGCTGAGTTCTTGGTTGTCACGTGACCATAACAAAATCCCATCCTAATCACGGATTAGACGACCAAATCAGGAAAACCATGGACGACGACGGATAAATCTACCCTGTTGTGCGACACATGAGAGATCCAGCCATCAACATCGCAGTTACTGGCGCGAAGCGCATTCCGATGCGAGTGGAATCCGTGCGAGAATACAGAATACATGAGCGTCCGATGACGTAATAATAGTGTACACAATATGCCTTGAATCATGTGTCCAGATGTAGACATAACAAATACATAGGTCCAAATCTTAGAAGCACAAACTTATTTTCAGTTGAAAACAGAGATACATTTCTTCAGGGACTGACCAGAACATTGGTAATGTTGAAATCCATTAAGCATGCAGCATCAACATAAGATGTCGTTAATAAGTTATGCATGAAATGCTGTGCCGATCTTATGCCAAAAGTTTCCAAAAGTTCGTGTACGTTGAGTTCTTGGTTGTCACGCAACCATAACAGAATCCCCTCCTAATCACGGATTAGGACGACGAAATCAGAAAAACCATGGACGACGACAGATAAATCTACCCTGTTGTGCGACACATGAGAGATCCAGCCAGCAACCATCGCAGTTACTGGTGCGAGACGCATTCAGATGCGTGTAGAATCCTTGCGAGGATACAGAATACAAGAGCGTCCGATGACGTAATAATAATCTCACAGAATGTATTGGACATTCGTATACGGCGTGAAGGGGAAATGTACAGTAGAGCCAGTCGGGAAACAGTACATCCAAATGAGGACATGTTTGTGTACGTTGAGTTCTTGGTTGTCACGTAGCCATATCAGAATTCCTTCCTACTCACGGATTAGGACGACGAAATAGGAAAAACCATGGACGACGACGGATAAATCTACCCTGTTGTGCGACACATGAGAGATCCAGCCAGCAACCATCGCAGTTACTGGTGCGAAGCGCATTCCGATGCGTGTGGAATCCTTGCTAGGATACGGGATAAAAGCATGTGCATGATATGATTCGACTTAATAGCTCCCACCACTGCTTCCGGAGATGTCAAAAATGTGTAATCATGGTTGTGGTAATGTTTCCTGTTTGGGTGTCGCATCTGATTCAGGTGCCATTGCTGATAGTAACGAAAAATCAACAGAGAGACAGACCCACACAAGTTAACAAGTAAGAGGTTTGAAGACGAATGACCAGAACAGATCATGCAAAATGAAAAGAAGCAAAGATGATTGACAGGGATTGAGGACTGCCCAATCAAAAACCACTTCAACCAAAAGGCTGAAGAGAGTGTTTAGTATTGATTTATAGGTGGGTAACTTTTACCGAAATGGAAAAAACACCGCAGATCAGGACGAGAGACCGAAAGAGACATTACTTGGCGATGTGAAATCTTCACGGATCTCCAGATGTCTGATTTTATAATTTTCTTAGAGTTTCTATACTAATTTACATTATATAACTTCACTGAGAGTTACCAATCTCAAGTTGACATTTTTGGGGCCAAATTCAACTGGGCACCAAATTCAATTAATGTGCTATCTACTGTAGATAGCACGTATAAGAAGTCATGGAGGTACTGAAATCGATCAAATAAAAATCAATTTATTTTGAAAATATTGATCCCTATCTGTAGGCCTATAATGTCTGAGATATGGAATTAATTTCGAAATGTATGCAAAACAAGCAAAGAAACATAAAGGCTGCTAGAGCTCATGACATGGACCCCTGGATCAGGTAAACTTACCTTGTGTGTGTATGTGGGGAGTTCATCTTCCATATCCAAATTGATCAGAACAACAGTCAAATATTTAGAACATTAATGAGATTATGCTTATTATAGTATAATACCATTGTAGATCGTATTCGAGTATAAAAAAAGGTTCAGTTCATCTTCCATAATTTCAAAATTGACCATTACAACAGTCCAATATTTAGAACATTAATGAGATCATGCTTATTATAGTATAAGATCATTGAAGATCGTATTCGAGTATAAAAAACGGTTCAGTTCATATTCCATATCCAATATGATCGAGTATTGAAACGGTTCAGTTCATCTTCCATATCCAAATTGACCAGAACAACAGTCCAATATTTAGAACATTAATGAGATCATGCTTATTATAGTATAATACCATTGAAGATCGTATTCGAGTATAAAAAACGGTTCAGTTCATATTCCATATCCGATATGATCGAGTATTGAAACGGTTCAGTTCATCTTCCATATCCAAATTGACCAGAACAACAGTCAAATATTTAGAACATTAATGAGATCATGCGAAAAGTGTCCAATAATTAGAATATTAATGAGATCATGCTTATTATAGTATAATATCATTGAAGGTCGTAATAGAGTATAAAAAACGGTTCAGTTCATATTCCATATCCAATATGATCGAGTATTGAAACGGTTCAGTTCATCTTCCATATCCAAATTGACCAGAACAACAGTCCAATATTTAGAACATTAATGAGATCATGCTTATTATAGTATAAGTTCATTGAAGATCGTATTCGAGCATAAAAAACGGTTCAGTTCATATTCCATATCCAATATGATCGAGTATTGAAACGGTTCAGTTCATCTTCCATATCCAAATTGATCAGAACAACAGCCCAATATTTAGAACATTAATGACATGATGCTTATTATAGTATAATACCATTGAAGATCGTATTCGAGTATACAAAAACGGTTCAGTTCATATTCCATATCCAATATGATCGAGTATTGAAACGGTTCAGTTCATCTTCCATATCCAAATTGACCAAAACAACAGTCCAATATTTAGTACATTAATGAGATCATGCTTATTATAGTATAAGACCATTGAAGATCGTATTCGAGTATAAAAAACGGTTCAGTTCATCTTCCATGTCCAATATGACCAGAACAAGAGTCCAATATTTAGAACATTAATGAGATCATGCTTATTATATAGTATAGTACCATTGAAGATCGTATTTGAGTATAAAAAACGGTTCAGTTTATATTCCATATCCAATTATGATCGAGTATTGAAACGGTTCAGTTCATCTTCCATATCCAAATTGACCAGAACAACAGTCCAATATTTAGAACATTAATGAGATCATGCTTATTATAGTATAATACCATTGAAGATCGTTTCGAGTATAAAAAACGGTTCAGTTCAGGATGCACAATAGTAATAAATTTCCCTATACGTTGTGTACAAAATGGTCTCTATTCAAATGGCTCTACCTACCTTAAGGCCCGGTCACACTATGACGGACGATAACCAACGAAAGGTGACGAACGTGAAAATCACAAAATATTGACTGCAAAGCGACGACAAAAAGAGGAAAAACAAGATTCGCTGACGAGTGGGAACGACCTTCAGCGACAACACGACAGCAAGGGACGAAAGGCTGCTGCAGGAAACGGAGACTAGCGACCAAAACCGGACGTTGTCTGGGCGGCGAGTGACGATGTCGCGACAGAGCCTGACAACAAGCAACAAGGTCCTTGCTTGCGGCAAGGAACGGCAGCTGACGGTGGATTGCGGCGATGATGATGCGGGCACGGTGGCGAAGCGGTACATGTTCTACCTCGCAATCGGAGTGTTGCGAGTACGTGTTGTGCACTTTGGGTACGGCGCTTTACCTCACTTGCCTCTCTCTACCCAGGGGTGAAATGGAGAGCTGTTAGGAATATTGTCCATTAAGCGCCGCCCAAAGGTATGAGCATGCCTTAGGCATTGTATGGCAGCTGACATGTTCCAATGACAGCGGAATAAATGTAAAGCGCTTTGATACATGTGAAAGGTGCTGTATAAATATCAACATTTATTTATTTTATCATATGACGTGACTCAGCGGCCGACATCAAAACATGCGGTTTGTATAGTCCACTTTGGTGTTCCCACTCTTCACAACGTTCTGGTCATCCACTCAAAAATATCAATATCAATAATAATCAAAACATTAATATTAACATTAATATCAACAATAATCAAAAATATTAAAATCAATGTCAATAACAATCCAAACTATCTATATCAATGATAATCAAAAATATTAACATCAATATCAATAATAATAAAAAATATTACACATATCAATATAATAATTTTAAAAAATTAACATAAATATCAGTTATAGTTCCTGTGTCATATACTGGGTACCCAAAAAGGTGGTTTTGTTACATTTTGATGTGCAGCTTGGATTTCAAAACACTGTCTCTTGAGTATTCCTTCACTTAGAAGATTCAATCAGGTCTTAAATTGAGGCTAATGTATTCTATATTACTCATGTTTTTAACCTGTTTGAAAATAATTTTTAATATTTTCTTATGACGTTTGGCATGAAATGTGCCAAGGGTGGTTGAGGATTAGGAGGAGGGACATCTATACCAAGTAAATAAAATACAGAAGGTCATTTAGAAGACTGATTGATTGTAAATGTGGAAAAAAGAGGTGGGTTAAATCCCACCTACTTTGTGATTGTTTTTGCCTATAACCGATTTCCATATAAAAGATGTCAAAATGCTCAGGAGGATGAACCACTTCAAATGAGACGTGTAGGTAAAATGTTTGAAACATTTCATTTTTTTACAATGTAACACAAAGGTACCCCGAAGTTCTGACACAGGACCAATAATCAAAAATAGTAAAATCAATATCAATAATAATCAAAACTATTCTTATCAATAACAATCAAAAATATTAACATAAATATCAATTATTATAATCAAATATATTAATATCAAAAAATATTACACATCAATAATTATAAAAAAATTAATATAAATATCAATAATAATCAAAATATCAAAATCAATATCAATAATAATCCAAACTATTATATCAATATCAATAATAATCAAATATATTAACATCAATATATCAATAATGATCAAAAATATTATCATCAATATCAATAATAATCAAAATATTAATATCAGCATCAATAATAATCAAAAATATTAACATCAATATCAATAATAATAACATATCAATATCAATAATAATCAAAAATATTATATTTTTGATTATTATTGATATTTCTTTCTATATGAACTTCAAAATTGCATCGTGCCGGACAGTCTTTTGAAATCGAACTGACGTCAAAAAGTGTCAAAAATCGCACAAAAAATTTATTTTGAAAATGTTGATCCCTATCTGTAGGCCTATAATGTCTGAGATATGGAATTAATTTCGAAATGTATGCAAACATAAAGGCTGCTGGAGCTCATGACATGGGCCCTTGGATCAGGTAAACTTACCTTGTGTGTGTGGGGGGGGGGGGGTAGGAGAAACTTATGAGACAGCAAGATGACAGAAGTAGGGAAAACATGACCACAAATGCAATGCATGAATTATACAAGTCTTTATAATTAGCGTCTACATAGGTCTTTGGTCATGTTGGTGAAATCATAAGCTTAGCCTACCCCCCCCCCCTCATGATCCAGGCAATTACATAACAGACCAAGAGTCCAATATTTAGAACATTAATGAGATCATGCTTATTGTAGTATTTAAGACCATTGAAGATCGTAATCGAGTATAAAAACGGTTCAGTTCATATTCCATATCCAATATGATCGAGTATTGAAACGGTTCAGTTCATCTTCCATATCCAACATGATCAGAACAACAGTCAAATATTATTTTAGAACATTAGAGATCATGCTTATTATAATACAATTTAAGATCGTGTTCGAGTACGGTATTTTAACGGTTCAGTTCATCTTCCATATCCAATAATCAAAGAAAATATTGAAAAGGTTCTGTTAATGTACCATATCCAATATGATATTTAAAAACATCTGGCCTGTAATTATGATATACAAATAATGAATGCTATGAGTGCAATGGTAAGAATATTTTTATGAGTTGAAAAGTGTTCTATTCAACGAAGCGAAGCTGAGAGATGTATATCCTGAAGACAGTATATCGAAAATTTCTTTTTTTCTAAGGTAATTAAAAACATCACGTCCCTTGTCTTTATCATTCAGTCCCCTGCAATTTACAGAACATATTTTTACTGAACTATCCGTATGCAAAACATTTATTTAAGTTAGATTGATCATGCATAAGAAGCCAAAACTGCTTGTAGTACATTTCATATAAATCAAGCTCTCACTTTTTGATAACAGAGAAAATAAATAAATAAAAAAAGGAGGAGGAAAAGAGACAAAGTCAATAAAGAGACAAAATACAAAACAAAAGGTAGGCCAAAAGCAAGTTAAACAAAAAAAATCAACTGACAAGGAAGGTTGGACTGTCAAAAATGAGCGTACACAAAGACTGTCGATTATATTATATTCATGCAAATCAAAATGCATCAAAATATGAGAGAAAGTGCTTTGATTATCTTCAAATCCTACTCTTTTTAAATTTATACTTTCATTTAATTTTTTTAAACCTTCAATAGCCACGCACATACCCAAAACATATTCAAAACCTCATTAAAAGAACTTCCAAAACAATATGATTACATAAAGTATTGAAACGGTTCAGTTCATCGTTCATATCCAATATGATCAGAACAACAGTCCAATATTATTCTAGAACTTTATTGTTCATGCTTATTATAATACAATTTAAGATCGTGTTCGAGTACGGTATTTAAACGGTTCAAACGCATTTACATGGAAACATCTAATTCATGCAAATCAAAATGCTTCATGAGAGAAAGTGCTTTGATCTTCTTCAAATCCTTTTTTAAGCTTTTAATTTTTCTTTCCTTTAATTTTTTTAATCCTCTATAGGCACGCACATACCCAAAAAATACATAGTTATTCAAAACCTCACAACAACTTCCAAAACAATATGAGTACACAAAGACTGTCGATTATATAAAGTGACTGTTAACAAAGTATAATTTACATGGAAACATCTAATTCATGCAAATCAAAATGCATCGTATTCGAGTATTAAAACGGTTCAGTTCATCTTCCATATCCAATATGACCAGAACAACAGTCCAATATTTAGAACATTAATGAGATCAATGCTTATTATAGTATAATACCATTGAAGATTGTGTCGGATACGGCATTTAAACTGATTTAAACGGTTCAGTGCATCTTCCATATCCAATAATCATATCGAATATTAAAACGGTTCATTTCATGTACCATATCCAAAGACTCTGGCGTGTAATCTTCCATATCTGACAAAAATCATCTGATATCATTATATTCAGTTCATCTTCCATATCCAATATGACCAGAACAACAGTCCAATATTGAGAACATTAATGAGATCATGCTTATTATAGTATAATACCGGGGGGGCACTTCCATAACGGATATGCATCATGTGCCTCGGGATAGACCCCATTTCATACCGGCTTGTACCCAATGACCGCCTTTTTTGTGTTATTGTCCTACCTAAATTATACCAAATGACCCCCTTCAAAAAATCCAGGCACCCCCTTTTTCTATTTCCTGCTTCCCAAATGACCCCTTCTTTTATATTCCCAACGTTGGGTGGTATTTGTGTATAAATAATGGGATTTCTAAAATTCAATCATCCAGTTGCTTCCAATTGTTAATTGATTCAAGTTCCCAAGGTGGCCAAGTTTCGTTTTCGCAGTTTGGAACTTATTTATGTGTACTCAATGACACCTTTTTCTCTTTTTGGTAATCTTGTACCCAATGACCTCGATTTTACAGTTTTTTACCCCAATGCCCCACCCCCATTATTTAATTTTTTATTTTTTTATTCCGAATGACCCCATTTTTATTCAGGTTGTGTTCTGAATGACCCCATATTTTTGTAATTGTATATTTGACCCGAAATCCCCTACTTTTAACATTTCCAAGGCACATCCCTGCCATTTCAGATAAGGAGTGCCTCCCAGGGAGTATACCATTGAAGATCGTGTCGAGTACGGTATTTCATCTGATTTTAAACGGTTCAGTTCATCTTCCATATCCAATAATCATATCAAGAAAGCAAAGCTAGAAAGTCATTTTCATGGGACACATAGGCCTACAGTGTTAGAAATAAAACAACCATCTTTAAAGGGGTAATTTTGTTAGAGAATCTATTGGCCCTTAGCTCGACCTTTATTATATTACTAAAATTGACCCATGAGACATGTTTTCATTTTATTTACAGGCAGTGTTTGACTGTTGGAAAATGACTTAAATTTTCAAAGGCTATATATAATGCTGCACACATAATTTTTCCAAATAGTTATGTTGAATCTTTGTTTTCCATATGATGTGTTACATTATTTTCTCAAAAGCTAGTGTTACTTTTGAAGAGGTGGTGCCGGTAATAACTACCGGTACTGATTCAAAAACTGCTCAAAATAATATAAATATAATTAAAACATACCATTTGAAGCTACCGGTGTATTAGAAATTGAAAGGCTTTTAATACTTAACTCAAACATGTCGGTCAGCAGACAACTACATGTATATCTAATATACAATGCCCAAAAAGAATGACAGGAAAGTCAGGAACAAATTAACAACACCTAGGAATTTCATCACAATTTCATGAAAATCTTTCTCATTATTAGTTCTATATATTTAGGGAACGTTCATAAATACTTTGGTAGGGGGGGGCTGGAAAATTTTGATTTCGGTATGTCAAAACTTTTTGACCCCCTCTGTCTGTATGTTAAACTTTTAGACCCCCCCCTCTTTATCGACTGAAAACTTTTTTGACCCCCCCTTTTGTATACACCCAAACTTTTTACCCCCCCCACACACACACCCCCACATAATGAAGGTATAATAGTACTTAAAATACTCCGCTCTTGTTTCCACTATAGGTAATGCTTTATTTTGGATTAAACATACAGTTTCAACCTTGTTACAAATTCAAGCAAACAGATCCGCAATAAATTTATCATTTATCAGTGTCACTCTTACAGGCCTTATGTCTATGATAGGCCTAAATTGTCAGGACATCATAAAATATAAATAAATTGCTTTCAAATAAGGTCTCAAAAGTTATTGCATTGATGTATCAGGGGTGTATCCTGCTTTCTTGTTGTGGGGAAATAAAATTTTTGGGCACAGACGAAAAACAATTGCAGTTGCTTTACATACATATACCGGAGCTTTAAAAAATGCTTAACAGGATGTGCGCGCGTAGGGCGGAAAATTTTTGTATTTTACTCTATTTATGCCTATGATCGAGATGAAAAAGGCTTTATCGTGACAATGTTCGCGCGTAGCGCGCACAAATTTTGTATTCAACTTTTAGACCCCCCTTTATGGGTGTCAAAACTTTCTTGACCCCCCCCTTTGCCATGTCAAAACTTTTTGACCCCCCCCTTTTGGAAGGTCAAAACTTTTTGACCCCCCTACAAATTTTCAGCCCCCCCCCACCAAGGTATTTATGAACGTTCCTTATACTCATACTTTCGCGTGCTAAACATTAATGTATGTATAGTGTACGCTTGTTTTGTAATGTCTTGCAAAATTGCAAGGGCTCTAATAGGCCTATATATTTTAGAAGCAGAGTTTTTCCAAAACAAATACCATGTTCCTTTATAGATTTTGTACCCTGATTTTGTGTTTACTTTATCAGATAATTTATTATATAAAATTTACTTTTACAGTGCATGTGTAAATAATATGTATACTGTGTATGTAGTACGGCCCCGGGAGTACGGCTAACATAACTTAGGGTTTATACAGCCAGTTCGAACTTCCCACTTTTTACTACAAAAGATCAAATAGGGCGAGCTAGGGGCCGGAGGTTAACATGGTTAACACGATAATGGAATGTGCATGTGCGTCCCGGGTGTATGTATGCACAGTATAAGGTGCACTTATTTTAACACAGTATTTAATCATGCATGTTATTGTGTTTTGTAATAACAGTCCGCACAGTCTTATAGTGTTCTTAAAAGTCCATTAATAAGCTATCCAATCATTGAATTGTGTAAACAATGAGTTATAGGCCTAAAGGGGAAAGAAGAAGAATTTTCGTAAATGAATAGGATAAGCAATAATGGTAAGAAACTGTTAGAGAGTCTGTGATACAGTGACACGCAGTGACAGTGTGGCGTAGCGTCAAAGGGCACGGGGGATGTGCCTCCCCCCAATCGATTGCAAAATTTAGAAAATCCCATAGGAAAATTGCGAAAAACGGCTTGTGAACCCCCCCTCCGGGCCCTCCCCATCAGCTCCGGTGGCCCCCAATCAAGGTCGTCCCCGATGACCCGCGCTACGCCACTGAGTGATAGGCCTACAGTGATAATCTGAGTATTAGACCACGTGAACCCCAGGCCTTTATATTTGAGGCTGAAGTGAATCCTGTAGGCATACTATTATTAATATGCCAAAACCTTAGCACACATTGAACCCTAAATGATATTCTCTCAGAACTCCGTCAGCATTTGAAGAGCAGGAGAATTGGGGTATGCTCCCGGGGGCGGGACTTCAATATGTTCTATTGTTGAAACCACAAAACCTGAGACAGTTGATACATTTCACAATACATATTCTCCTGAAATAATTGCCACAGAAGTAAACGTAGGCCCACCAAACAAATAAACAAACGCACTTTTTTTGCTTGAATTGATCGAGTGATATTAAGGATTATTTTAGGCCTAATTCCAAATTTACTTCAAGTTCCACGAAATACATGTAATGTACCGTACGTTATCCGAACGCCTAAGACATTATATTGTGAATCAAATGTTTTAGTATTTTTTTCAACTGTCTATAGCAACGTAATAAACATCCTACAGTTTATTGTTTTGTTTTACATCGCATTTAATCTTTTTTTAGTTACAAAATTGGTGTGATGATCATCTTTCCTGATCGGACCAGGGATCGGACCAACCGGGAAGCATGCACTGACCGATTGTCGCACTATATTAAAGAGATAATGTAGGCCCCCCTAATGCACCACCATCGGGTAGAGGAAATATTAATAGCTACACTGAAACCAACTATGAAATCTGCGATGGCGACATCCAAATTATAGAGGGTCTCAGGCCCTGCTCAGTTTACATTTCGGTGGCACCCCCACGGTATCAAGAGGCATATCCTGCAGTGCGTTACAACTCGTAATCAAGTAGTGGAAACTGCTATGGTTTATGCGGCAGTATGATGGAGCGAATCCAGTGCTGATACATGCTGTATCCTGTGTTATAGATACGGCGTTAAATATGACAGCGTATTAAACGCTGTTCTCAAATCTAAATACCGCTAGGTATTTATACACAAGGAAACTGTTCTGATACGGGGGCGGAAGACCTAACCCGTATCATACATTTGATATACTACCGAGTATCACACGGGTATTTTTCGTATAAAACAAGCGATTTCGCGCGGTGATATATAGTGGACAAAATAAAGTCCAATTTGAAAGAATTTAATGTTCTAAGGTGTATGGCTCAAGGCTTGGATAGCAGTTATCCATGTTTGACCAATGCATGCATGGATAGCCCTAGTGAAATGGACATTGGATAGCTCTTATCCATAGTGCTGAGTGACCAGCATGGATAATTGCTATCCATTTTGCCTCTCAGTTTACATGTGTTTGGCCCAAGGCTTGGATAGCAGTTATCCATGCATACACTTCTAGTGCCCGTTTCTATTCATCGTTATGTATTCTTCTCCCGTGCATTATTTTCGCGAACTACCCTTCACAGCCCAAATTATATAAACCTGCACGCTAAACAATGCATTATCTAAAACCTGCACGCTAAACAATAGATTCTAGATAATACGTGCACGCTCAAATACTAGAAATACTACTTTCACATAACCATAAAGTAGAGTTAGGTGGCGCTTTAGACACAGAGATCACATAACTATATAATTGTCTGTTCGATATATATACCAACAAAAAAGTACGAATATACATTCTGTGGTGTTAAAATGGTATAGTTACAAACGGTGTTCTACAGGCTGAGTCAAAAAGAAGTAAACTCATGTTTGAGGAGTTGTAACTCGAGATCTGTAAGGAATCTGCTACAAATGAAAATACCACTGGAAAGAAAAATTTGTACACGTCTAAATAAAAAAAGA
Organism: Amphiura filiformis; assembly: GCF_039555335.1. NCBI lineage: Eukaryota > Metazoa > Echinodermata > Ophiuroidea > Amphilepidida > Amphiuridae > Amphiura > Amphiura filiformis. Next base: position 3,296 of record NW_027305567.1, on the reverse strand, counting down.
ATTGTTGCAATTGCTTACAGCAAACTCAAGTTATACTCATTTGAATACAACCACCCATTTTTGTAGCTGCACACGATTTCATTACCCAAATAGGGGCCTACCTATTATATTGATTGGTGGAGGCGCGATATTCAAATGCAAATAAAGTTCTGTGGCAGGTGTGGTTTCGATCAATAATTCCTACATGTTAAAGGGCTCTTTTCAATATGAATTTTACCTCATTGCACTACATTATAATAAAACGGGCCAAATGACAACATGGCACCACAATTTACCGCACGGGAGCGCACGTTTCTGTCGACGAAGTATCATGAAACTAAGAGTCCCACTGAAGTTCAGCGTCTTTTTCGTCTCCAATTTCCTACAGCTAACCGGGTTTCATGTAAGCGAGCAGTATATAAGAATGTGAACAAGTTCAATGTGCATGGAACACTAAGGAACAAACAGCCGGAAGCTTCAGGCAGACCACGAATTGCTAGATCACAAGTGAACATTGCTAGAGTTAAACATGCGTTACAGCAAGACCAAAGATCCCCTCAATCCTTTACCCAACATTCCACAATCAAGCTACTGCCGGATCGTTCGTAAAGACTTGAATTGGTATCCCTACAAACTATAGTACCGTCACGGACTTTGTTGAATATTAATTAAAAGCAAAAGTTGTCTTTTCAACAATAAATCCTGTTAGCACTTTGCTGATTCGTCGAAATTGAAATGGATGAAAATCAATCAGCCGTGTGCAGCTACAAAAATGGGTGGTTGTATTCAAATGAGTATAACTTTAGTTTGCTGTGAGCAATAGCAACAATTCTTTTTTTTATTTAGACAGGTAGAATTTGCTCTTTCCAGTGGTATTTTCATTTTTAGCAGATTTCTTGCAGATCTAGAGTTACAGGCCCTCAAACATGAGTTTACTTCTTTTTGACTCAGCCTGTATAACAGTGTACAATTACCGAATAAGGTGCAACTCGCTAGACTTGAGTCCAGTCCTCGTTTACGGAGTTTAGGATTAGGGTTTAGGGTTGGGATAGGGCAGTCTTGTAATAAGACTATAGAGTTGCACCCTTGCAAATATCATTGTCATAAATTATGATTAATGACCTCAAATAAATCAAACATCAAATGAGAATAATCGAGCTTCTATTAATTAAAAAGGGCCAAAAACAGGTGGATCATAATTATACAAGATGACACCATTGCAAAATATTCAGCATTTTACAAATGAAATACATGTAGGCCTATATCTAAAATAACATAGCCGGGCCCGGGAAACACACACTAGCGCATAATATCATGATAATGCTTTATAATACCATAGGCCTTCAAACACATGTGTTTGAAGGCCTATGATAATACTGAACAAATTGTTAAATCCCAATGTCGTGTGTTTTAATATAAGTAGTTCAAATTATAGAGCTATAAAGTCCAGTTGATATTCACCGTAGTACTAGTCTGACATCTAAATCGATCGTTTCCAACTGGTTCAGTGCTCTCTGTGTTCGAAACCACGATATTAAATGATCACAACATAAAGTCAAGTCAATTAAACCATCATGCGTGAATAAGTTACCTAAGTATGACGTATGGCGCAATCGATACCATTGATTACAAGGATTGATTTTCTTTACCAGTTAAATGCTACGTAGCTGGTCAATGTCCTGACGGTGTTTTTAAAATGTAAGATATTGTCCCTAATATTAAAACTAATATAATGAATGCAGCAATTAATATTGCCTATTGTTTTAATAGGCCTACACTCAAAGTGTATGACGGATAATGTACTCATGCAAATGCATTCGTCAAGATAATCGCACTTGCCATGGAGTTATTGCATTTAGCTTTCGAGCCTATCGGCTCTCAAGCTAAATGCAATAACTCCACGGCGCGTGCGATTATCTTGACGAATGCATTGCACTCAGTTCATTATCCTTATCATACAAGTGAAATGGGAAAATAATGGATAGCTCTTATCCATCCCAGTGCTGACCAGCATGGATAATTGCTATCCATTTTGCTTGTCAGATTACATATTACAACAGAGATTATTTTCATTTTGGACTTTACTAAGTCCAGATATATTTTAAACTTGAAATTAAATTCACTTTGTGTAACAAGTATGATTTTGAATGTCCAATTTATTATCCATTCCAAAAGGAGCACCCCCCCTTCCAAGGCTATATGATTAGGATTTGGACTAAGGTTAGGAAGTTGATATAGGATTAGGGTTTGCCTGTTAAGGGTATGTTAGGGTTAAGGTTGGGATTAGGGTTAGGTTAGGGTTAGGATTAGGATTAGGGTTAGGATTAGGGTTAGGATTAGAATTACGGTTAGTGTTATGGCCCATGTTTAGGGTTATAGGGTACCGTATGTAGGAGGGGTCTGCAATTACCTTGGATAAAATACAGTTGTTTGTGTGGGTGTGTGTACATCTGTACAGGTACATGTATGGCTATGTGAATATAGGCCTGTGATTCATATGAAGAATGTGCATGGTCTTTTTATAGTACAAGGACAAATTGGCCAATGCCAGAGGCTATATGCATACCAATGTGTGTACATCTACAAATGAGAAATTTTTGGTGGTTTGCTTTTCATTGCAAATTGCAGTCATTTTAAATTATCGCAGTTTTTTTTAATTGCAACTTCCTACGCACAAAATGGCGTTTAATTTACTCGCAACATTACGCGTCTGGTAAAGCCGTGAAATTGTGCCTATTTAGAGGATATCTCATCATTTGTATAATGTACATCATCACTATACTTGTCCATGTTATCAAAGATATGGCTATATGCAGCTGTGAATTTCCAGCCCCCCTTATGGCCAGGGTACCAGGGGATGGGTGGCTGGGACTTATACCAGGGCTAAATTTCAAAATGTTAAAACTCCCCGCCAAGTCCCGGACCGACGGGAAACAACACATGGCCGGCCCTACAGGGACAAATTTTGTGTCAATGCCCGTCTGTTATAATAAACTGCCCGGCTATTTGTTCCGGGTACTGATCTGCACTGCAGGCAGGGGTTGGAGTGGGTCAGGGACTCAGGGTTTCAATTGACAAGTGCATTGTCAACAGTCTTCATTTTCACGTGCATCAAATCTATAAGCTTAACTACTGAACATACGGGCCTATGCACCCCCCCACAATCATAATTACTCACATCACTAGTATCACAGGGTCAGGGTTTCAATTGACAAGTGCATTATCAACAGCCTTGCATTTTAACGTGCATGAAATCTATAAGCTTAAATACTGAATATACAGGCCTATGTACCCCCCAGCACACACACACAATCATA